>NW_011368561.1:0-14835 GCF_000735185.1 Notothenia coriiceps | reverse complement strand
ACAGCCATCAAAGTGGCATAAAAATGGAGTAAAATACCTTGCACCACTTGTTTTATACCTGCAAGACTTGCTGTTTAAGACAAGCCATGTGAGACTTTAAATAAGAAGCGTCTCAGCAGTTCATTTTACTCCAGCTGTCGAGACTGAAAAGCAACACAGGCTAAAACCGACGGGAAAAGTACATCAATAACACAGCTAAACACACAAGAACAATCCTTTGTCTCACACCACACCACACACACACACACACACACACACACACAACACACGCACGCACGCACGCACGCACGCACGCACGCACGCACGCGCACACACACACACACACACACACACACACACACACACACACACACACACACACACACACACACACACACACACACACACACACACACACACACACACACACAGTATTGTGACATGCACAATACTGTTCTGCGTCTGTTCTGTAGACCTGCAACATGTTTGTTTCTCTTGTGCATACTTAAGGGGAGGACTGGAAGAGAAAATGCCAAAAGAGAAAAAGGGAGAACTGAAGCGGGATAGACTTGGAGGGGATGGAGGTGGATGGGTGGGGTTATGTGAGAGAAGGTAAATGACATTGGAAAGCCCAGCCTGATTCCAAGTGCCCCTGCTTTGAGAGTTTGCGTGAGGCGGCTTAACGGAACGCTGGGTTGTTTTTCCGCCTCACTTCTTTCTGGACTGAACTATAAACTAAAGACGACATCCTCTCATTAGTCTGCCCTCTGTAGCAAAGCCAGGCCATTTAGTGTACCCAAAATCCCATTGTTTAATTGTGCGGGTCAAGTCAAAGGTCAACCAAAATATTGATGAACTTTTTTAAGGAAGGGGGGGGGGAGCAGTGAGGCTTGAAGCGGCGGGGAGGCAGGCGAGGGCAGAGGTGCAAGGGCCACAAACACAGCTGTACGGAGAACATACACAGCCAGTGCACTGGGAAAAACCCACGTTGCACACTCACATTGAAGTTGTGTGTGAGTTCACAAAGAAACACACCTTCATAGAGATTTAAACTATGAATGAAATGACAGTGAGAATTCCCTGTTCCTGCCAAAAAACAAAAAGGTCTGAGAGACAAACCTATTCAAAGTAACAGCAGCATGCAGGGCTCATAACCTGGAGGAGATGGTGTGCACTGGCTGAGTGTCATGGATTACACTGTTTGTTTAAATCCATGTTAGGTGGATTATGCTCCTTCACTAAAGAGGGCTGGCCGGGGTCAAAGGCCAGTGAGGCAAAGGCTGCTAAGAAGGTCCTCAAAACACAGCTTTCTCCCTGACCTGAGGGAATTTGTGCAGACACCACTCTTTGTACTCGTGACCCAGGTTACTGACGACTTAAAAGAGTGTAAAAGTGCAATGTACTCAGATATGTGAAAGTGAGAAATATATCACAGTCAGTGGTTCATAAATAATCTGCTAGTTTGAATAATAAATGAAGTATTTCTGCACGTAAATACATACAAATAAATCAAAACAGGAGGTGTAATACAATATATTAAAAATAATGACTTTTGGGCCTTACATATGAGTGGTGGACTGTTTCTCCAAAATCGAAAAGTATTGTGAATAGTTACATGTGATTATGTCTCATCGCAATCTGGATCTGGAATAATTTATTTCCCTTTTTTCTTGTGCAATAAAGTAACTTGTCGCAAATTAAATATTCCTTATAATGGCAAAGAGTTCTCAACTTGTTGCACAATTTTAAATCTTATGTTTCAGATGTTATAATCATGATAATTGTATATACATTTGGGCTAAAGGGAGAACAAAGGTCAACCTTTGCCTTTCGGGTCAAAGTTCAGATCATTGGTTGTTTGAGCAAATTAAATGAAGATAATTGTACATCAAAAAGAAATACAAAAGGATCGAGGTATATCAAAAATAAATGTTTGAATTGAAAAATAGCAATTTCCAGCTAAGTTAAACCATTATTATTATTTTAAAGATGTATATAGCCTATATATATATGTATATATATATATATTTTTTTTTTTTTAATTTAGGGTAACATATAGCTTGCCACAGTGCAGACTTTGGGTTGACCCCCGCTCTGCAGTGATATCACCATGCTTGTAACTGAGAGGGATTTAAGCTCTCTAAACAAAAACAAAGTGGTCACTTTATGCCCCGGGCGCGTTTCTGGTGACATTTAACAGCAAGGAAAGCTATTTCCTTTACCATTCAGAGCCAAGCGCTCTTAATTGCTCAAGAAGTCTGCTGCAGTTTGGAAAACACTTTGTGATATTCCCTGAGCTTGATCTATGCGGTTCACTTGAGTCTGTGTTTATTCCTGTGTGGAGAAAATTGGTTTACTCGAGTTGTAATTTTGATATGACACTAAAATATTCCCTTGAACGCGCACCATTTGGAAACCTTTGTAGTTCTAATGGCCATTCATTATGGGTTTCCAGATAAGTTTATGTTGTCATTAAATGTGACTAAACACAGAAACAAACATTTCCCAAACGCACCTTATCTTCTCAGTCGAGAAGCCAGCTATAGGACGCTGCTCGGCGGCAGGAACAGATCACATGGCCCGCAGTCATCACCGGGACTGCACCGACTGGATCATTTCACCGATAAACATCTTGGGAAAGTTTCTTCTTGCAGACTGCAGACTGCAGATCGGCCAGCCAGGGGGAAAACAGGAATGTCCTGCTTTGTCACAGCCTGCAAACATCACCATGCACGCACTGAAGCAGTGTTTCTGTGGAGAACTCAGTAAAACTCTCACTTCTCAAGTTATTCTAACTTCTCAGCCACATCTGAACACTTCTTTCTCTTTTTAGGGGAACAATCCACCAAGTGATCTTTGCTTGTGTCATTTAATGTGAGGAACAGACACATCACTGCCTTCTGTCAGGAAACACCTTTTGACACTTGAAATGAAAACTCTTTAAACTCTGTGTTTTCTTTCCCACAATGCAATTAAAATAAATACATTCCAAATTAAACTTCTTAAAAGGCGGGGTATTTGTTTATAAACACGCGAGTGATGGGGGGGGGGGCATACATTTGAATAGCTTCATAATTTTTGTAACCTCACAATAATGGGAATATTATTATTTTCCTATTTTATAAACAGTTTCCTGACAGAGTAAAACACCAGAAACATAGCTTGTATTGCTGGTAATTCCTAAATATGTAGGTGTGCCATTTTTAAATGATCTCCATGATGATTAAGCGTTTTCTAAGAATGATTGAATAAATAGCAGTCACAGGCTCATTTGGTTCAGCTGAGGTAAACCTGCTGACTGGAGGACTTCCAGTCCAAAGTCGGCATGATTACAAGTGTTTAGCATTTCAGAAGAGAGCCGAGCCAAGAAAGTTGGGATGCCCTTCTCCTGGACGTTTTATTTTAGGAAATTCCCTAAACTTGAAAACAACAAAACATAATTGCAAAATATTAGATGCATTTCTCTGTTAAGCAAGTTTAGATTAAGACTTTTTTAAGAAGTTATTTTCGTTTTTATGTCCTTGAAACAAAAGCACTATTCAACCATTAATTAATATTGAGTTTAAAATAAGGAGATTCGTATATTTCTTCTTTTTCAAATAATTCATGGCTTCAGCAGCCCGTTTGTCATGGGGGGATACACATGTATATTATATTTAAAAACAATTATCCAAAGGTACTTTTATCATCCTAAAGAATTTATATGAAACCCCATTGCAATTCAGGGATTAATATTGTTTTTGTACTGGATTATTTTCTGTCTACTTTTTTAGCGACTTTACTTTATTATTATTACTTTATTTGTGAATAATTTATGATGAGTATAGAATGCATGTTTTTGTATAGATTCACCAACTTCAAAGAAAGCTAATAATGAATGAACCCCACTTCGACCGAGCCTTAACAAAATAATAAATATCCTTTGTGTATTAATAATTGCATTCAAGGGAGGGTATATAGACTTACTTTGGTAACGTTTTCAACTTTCCCCATTGTTGTGTTACCTTGTTGCTGCATCTTAATACTTCCTTTTCTCCTTATAGTAATACGATTTTCCGCTAAAGCCATAGACCGGTGTATATTAATTATTGATCGCTCACAGCTGCTTAGGTTTATGGTTTGGCATTAGCAGAGCGGCTCTTTCCTGGTGTTCCCTTAAGCAGGATTGTGAGTTTGGCCTCTAATTATTCATAATGCCCTGCGGAGGAAAACAAAAAAGAAACAATGCCTTCCGTGCAAAGGGATTGGCAAAATGTTGCAATTTAATAAATTGACTTAACTCGCCACCTAGAGTGGCTGAACAGATGTATTTATCCCTCAAGCAGAGAGCTCTAAACTGTGTAGCTTGGCTGTACCATCACAAGTTAAATATTAATGCAAAACAGTCAAGTTGATGAAAAATATGTTTAAAAATTGATGTTTTGTTTTCCCATGGAGAGAACTAAATATGTTTTGGGGAGCCTCCATGTGGGGTTGGGTCGTGGTGGGAGGTAGGCTCATTGATGAAAGAAACGAGTGTGTTTGCCCCAAAGCTGAGGAAGCTGTTCCCCTTCACCACCAAACACACTCTGCGACTCCATTCTCACATCAAAGCCTCACAAAGGAGAACAAACCCAAGGTCTGCGGGGTTTAACAGCCACGATGATACACTTTTACTGCTTTTTGACACGGGATAATATTATGACAGGTCCCAAGCACTGTAAATCACTTCAACATAATATTAGTAAGGGGAAAATAACTGTGAAAAATGAATATTTTGTATTTATTAATGTATTTATCTGTTTGTTAGATTGATTTGTGAAAAAATATACGATTTTCTCAAATTCAGACTGGCAGCAAATGTCCATGCCTGATGCTTCAAGGAGGCCTTCACAAAATGTCAACTAGTGGAATAGCTTTTAATATTGCCAACAAAGCGTTGTTCAATGCTGATCTCATGTGTTTTTAAATTATTGTTTTAATTACAACTTTATATAATCATCTTTCTCAATATGGATTAATCTCACTTAACGTGGCACAAGGGACACACATGACGTACATCGAATAAAGGCTCATAATGCCTGCAAACTCGTCCATCGTCATAGGCATGGTCACAATAATAATAATAATAATAATAATAGTAATAATAATATGAATAATAATTAATGTATTATCATATTGATTTAAAACGAAAATAACAGATTCAGTCAATTGTGTGAAGGAAACAAAAACGCTTGGTCTTTAAAAAACAGTTTAGGGAATAATTGGAACATAATAATTGTGTAATTATCAACTTGTGCAGCCTATTGAGTTTCGTTAGAAATTGATGCATGCAGAGTTTTACAAACTCAACTTTTTAAATGAAAAATATTTACATATTCATAGTTTTTATTTTAGCTTTTCCAAAGGTGAAATAAAAGTACAATTTCATGTTTGATGTCAGACAAAACCTAATCAAAGTAGCCCTTTAAGTACTTAACTTACTTTATAGCTGTAAGGATCTTTACAGCTTTTGTTAGGTTACCCAAAACATTGCTTTTCAAAGAATTACATTTTTGATGTAAAGGTTTAGTAACTATTTTTCTCCAAACGAATTGTTTTAATGTGTGGGAGCGTAATTAGAGTGAAGTCATGTGACACTAATGGCAGTAATAAATGAGAGTCTAAATAAGACAAATACAAAATCAATACATATCAATTGAAACCTATCACAGAGAAATTAAGCGTGTTTGTGATGTGTATTCTAAAGTAATGAGTAAACCCTGCTCAGTAATCCCGCGGGTGCAGACTATTATGTCGCGCGTGCGTGGATGTTTATTGGCTCAGAGCTGCACGCGATGCTGTGTTTGGTTGCATCTAGTTTTTGTTTGCTCTTCTAATTGACTGGTCAGGTTCAGATCGCTCAGGGTCCGCGGGAGGCTGGGAGGGAATGTGGGCCATGACCCCCCCGAGGGGCGGAGGAGAAGAGAGGTTTGCTGCCGCCGAGAAAGGTAGAGCAGAGCTTCTCAACAATTAAATAAAGACAAACAGGACAACTTTAAAAAGCTCAGGCTCTTAAACTTAAAGAGGGGCATAACTTCATTATAGTTTCATTATTAATAAATTGTAAGTCTCTTTGGATAAAAGCGTCAGCTAAATGAAATGTAATGTAATGTAATAATACAAACTTTTTAATTTGAAAAAATGATTTAATTTTGAAAGGACACAATTATGTTTTAATTTTGAAGCATTTGCTCATTCTTTATGGGAAATTACTCTTTTAAATCAGTTACATTGAATCATAAATAATGCCTTTAAGTCTAGTTTAGCTAAATTAATAGTCACCTGAAAAAAAACCAATGCATTTGAGGCTCAGTACACTTTCGTATTCTAAAAGTAAGCTGCAGGGTCTCTGTCATTAGGTTAATGTGGGAACCTGTGTGTTTAATGGATTTAATAACAGCTGGATTATCTGAAGTAAAATCCCATTTTCAATAATCCACATGGATTTCTTATTACCTACCATTATTAATGGAAGTCTGCTAATCCTCTGTCAATCAGGAGGCTTCACTTTGCTGGGAAAAAATGATCACCTTTTACTGACAAGTGACTTTAAAGTGATAACGTTCAAAATAACTTAATTTATGAAGCTATCAACACCAAAATGCCTTATTAAACATTGATTCTCTAAATGAGAAAAAAGCTCTCACACACCACTGTAAAATGATCAGATTAAAATATAATCAAATTCTATGGGCACAAAACAAAAAAGCATGGGGAAATGGTGATTTAACCTCCTAAATGAGGTTGGAAGCATGATGTCAGACTTCTCCACATCCAAATTAACCTCCAGCCGTGAGCATTGATTTGCAAATCTCTGCCGTATAAACCTCCAGCGACTCCTCGTGCCATTCAGTGCATCTGAGTTCAACGAGCGCTGGTGCTCACCTGCTGCATGCTCTGACTGCTGCCAGCTGCCAATTAACACATATGGCATGTTAATTAGGCCGCAGAGTCTACCACTTCAGGAGACTTTTCAGACCCCCTCACCACAAGTGCCTTTATTTTCACAAGGGCTCATGTGCAATCTGCATATGCATCTTGCATGGGGAATGAGGAGGAAGCCAAAGTGGGATTCAAAGCCGAGGCCTGTAGCTGCAACATGTATCCAAGCATTTGGAGATCATGTGTAGTTCAAACTATTCGGGCCAATTAGAGGATTGTGGGTTATAGATTCATGTTAGTGGTACTGGTGGGAGGGTAATTGAGTTCAATAAGTCTGAAAACAGCCTTAAATGCATATTAAAACCTGGTTATTTATCAAACTTGAAACTATTTTCAGAACTTTCAAGGATTTGAGATATGGCAAAAGTACTCTGATCTTGTTCTTAAGTAAAAGTAGAAAGTCCTGTATTCAACATGTTACTCAAGTAAAAGTAAAAGTATAAGTAAGTATCAACATATACTTAAGTACTACAAGTAAAAGTACTCGCTATGCAGATCATTGCATCTATGCAATCATCAATCATTAATCCACATCTGCAAAGTAACTAAAGGTAATACATTATTGTAGTGGAAGGAAATACACGATTTACCTCTGAATTGTAGTGGAGTAGAGTTACAAAGTAGCATAAAATGGAAATACTCAAGTAAAGTATAAGTACCTCAGAATTGTACTTAAGTACAGTACTTGTGTAAATGTACTTGGCTACTTTACACCACTGTGAATATATAAAATATCTAAAGTCAAATTTGATGTATAATACCAGAGAAAAATTAAGGAAACGTGTTCATCCCCTAATATTAACAACTGCATTTATACAATAAACACATACTGTTCGGATTCTGCTGCTGCCTCTCACACGGATGAGTAAAACAAACAAACCTCAAAACAAATTAACAAACGGCTGGCTCTTCTCACGCACAACCTATCATGATTCGGCTTCACACAAAAAATCTGGAATCAGTCAGCTCCGAGTATAAACGCAGAGAACCTGCTGGAGCAACTTCAGAAAATTCAGACAAATGCACAACATGGCATCATTAGTGCCAAAAGGGATACTGTGGGAGTGTGTGAGGGTGTATTGGGGGGTGTTCATGAAACGTTACTCAGAAAAGAAGAAAACCACCTAAAAGGCTATAGAGAAACACAATGACACATCAAAAGGAGAAACCTGAAAACCTCAGCATAATAAGACTCATGAATAAGCTCAGATCCCAAAAAAGGAACAATGTGTGTTTAAGTGTGTTTAAGTGTGTGTGTGTGTGTGTGTGTGTGTGTGTGTGTGTGTGTGTGTGTGTGTGTGTGTGTGTGTGTGTGTGTGTGTGTGTGTCTGAAGCTGTTCATCCATCTCGTTTTTTTCTGAAATAAAAGGCCTCAATTTTCCTTTACAAAATGAAAATGTGTGTGTGCGAGCGAGAATGTGGGCCTAATCCCAGAATTACTCTAAAATCATCCACACAGCACTCTTTGCCACATTAATGGTTTTGTTACTTCACACAATCATTTCAGCTCTTGTCTCTGAACACAGTTCAACAATGACAAATGTTTCATCTTGGGGGAAAACACAGCGAGAGCACACAGAACTCTGCTAATAATAAAAACAGGGGGAAAAATGTGCTCTACTTTTTTTAAGGAGGCTAAATGTTTGCAGGGCGCTTTAAAATGCTGACGTTGTTCGTTTAAACATGACTCAGCCTCAGGTTTTAGAGTAAATACTTTACAATGTGCATGTCATGGCAATAACAGGCATTTTTGTATGCAGGTCAATCACATCTACTGTCTACCTGCGACATTACTCCAGAAATCTTAAATCAATAAAAACTAATCAATAATCATATATTTTACAACTCGGATATCACTGTTGTTTGGTCCCCCTCATATCTCAACAACTATTGGATGGATGGTCTAAATAGAGGCATCCATGATCCATTGACTTAATGATTATCATCTTGAATCCAGACAGTATTAACTGTTATTATGTTATGTTATTATGTTATGTTATTATGTATTAACACTGAAGCAAATCTCTTAAAAACATTAAAATTAGTAGGACTCATCTTCTGGGAACCATGCAATTATATTTGCCATTTATTTGATTTATGAGCCAATACCTACAAAATGAATAACATTACAGCCTCAGACGTGGTTTGTGTTCAGTGCTATTTGTCAAAAGTTTAATCACGCATGCTAAACTAAAACGGAGAGCAAGCTATTACCTTCTTAATATCCACAAGATAGCATTGTAACTATGAGCATGTTAGCATGTGGACGTTAGCATTTAGCCCAAATAGCTGCTGTTTCTAAGTTTAGTCTAACAAAGCTGCTAACAAGGGCTTTCTCCTTTCATTTCATCACAGGAAGCTGTGGTCAAGGTTACATTATAGAAATAAGTAACACAATCTGAAGCTGTTTGGATGAAGCACAATACCCTTTGTTCATTATTTTGTACTTTTATGAGTGTTATTGAACATTCAAACTGAATGAAATCACTGTAGATTACCTTCAACTATAGATGTATTTTAAAAAAGCAAAACGTATATCTAGGGTAATATTGATCAATATGTATGTTCCCAAAACAAAAAGTTTTGATAAAAAATTGGTTTACCAGATGCCATTGAGAGGTAAACGCATGCAAACATGGAGCAACAGTCATCTGGGTTCTGTACGCTCACACAGCGCTGTGACTCATTAGCTCTGTGCTCCATTGTGTTTTTTGGGGGGGGTAATAGATTTCAGCTTTTTCCCCTCAGTTTTATGGTTTGTCTACAAATAACTTCTCCAGAGGTTCCCCTGCTTTTGAGTTTGACCCCCTTCTGTTGTATGACATCATTTCCCTATTGTAAGGCAATTTCTGCTTTGAATCCAGAGTGTAGTGATACAGTGCCAGAAGGGATAGACTTGACTCCCTCCTGTAAACAATGAGAGGCCGGCCTACTGTTAGAGGCTGTGGACATGTTGGGTGGGAAAAGCTCTTTTTGTTGTGTGCACAGAAAGTCAGACAAACTGCTCGGAGTGACCAAATGTTTAACATGATTACTGCATATGTTAATGTGTTTTTGTATAAATGCATTATGTTATGAAATACATCTTTAGAGGGCAAATTCAGCGAGTCATTGATTATGATTTATTGTTTTTCCACTGGAACACTTAAAGCTTCATCAGTCAACTGCACCACATCTCTAGTCATGTATTATTAGTATTTATAAACTATTCAACAATGGATAGATACATTTGAGAGGCATATCATATTCTATTATAATTATTAGATTTTCATTATGTCGTTTTAAAAGCTCTTTGGTAAGACTATAGACATTTAGTAGAGTCAGGCCTAAACATTTAACTTGTATGGAGGAAGGAGATCATCCTGATCTATTCTCCTAAATCCAATTTAAACTCATCGGTTTCCTTTGGTTTAGAGAAGGAGCAAAATGCAGATGGACTGGAAACAGTCAGAGGGCATCTAGGGGACGGGAAGAGAATGGCATTTAAAAGGGTTTTAAGAAGTGTCTGTAAGGGGGGACGGCCCAGCTAGCAGGGAACATTCTCACAACTTTGGCTAACGTTACCTACAGGTTCTAATAATGTTTTAAAGAAAACGTTTTAATCTGATGTTCAAAGAACCTTTTGAGGATGTTTATCATTTTAAATAATGTTCCTATACGGTTTAAGGTTAACTAAGACATAACGTTTTAACTGCAACATTCAGACGATGTTTTGAGGATGTTATTAAGGCCTGAGATGAGAGAACGTTTTTTATAAAAACGTTCCTTTAATGTGATATGTTAACAAAGGTGGAAAGTTTTGCCTGCAACATTCTAAGGATATGTTTTGGACGTCGTTGGGGTAACATATTATAGATGTTCTTTTATAAAACATCCCCTCAATGTTACATGATAACAAAAGGAGAAGATTTTCAAAGCAACATTCAGAAAATGTTTTCAGGCGGTTATTGAGGCCTGAGATGACAGAACGTTTTTTTATAGGTTTTCAGGAGGTCATTCTTTTTTTATAAAATATTTCTGTGATGCGAAATATTAACAGGTCAACGTCAGATTTATTTGTAGAGCGCTTTCAAAAACAAACCAGGTTTGTGCCAAAGTGCTTTACAACAAACAGAATTGAGCAGAAGTTGTCATAAAACACAAGTTGTTGCATTTGTTTGAAAAGGATGTTTTAAAAAATCTGATGTCACCACATTGTCCTTTTGAAAAAAACAAGCACGTAATTCATGATAAGCTGTAAGCAGATATTGCATGTTTGCGGTGGCATGCGAGTTCCCAGCTAGAAATGTTTGGTTCTAAAAACATTAATTGTTCTAGGAATGTTTTCAGCGGGAAGTTTTATTTTGGTTCCCAGAATATTCTTCTGAAAGGTAGGATAACGTTATCTAAAAACATTCTTAGATGTTTGGTGATAACTTTCTTAAAGGGCCCATATCATGCTTTTCCGGTTATTACCCGTCCCCTTGTGTGTTATGAAGGTTTTTCTGCATGTAAACGGACTGCTAAGTCAAAAACCCTCAAAGTACACCCTGTAGCGAATAAAACTCTAACACAGAAAAAAGACCTGCTGCCCCAAAACGCCTCGTTGGAGATTTCTCCTTTTCCACTGTTTTCTTCCTGGGTTTTGTGACGTGTGAACACCCAAATCAACAACAAATGACCGGATTGGCGCAAATGGACCAATCCGTGGAGCACCTCACACACCAGGATCCCTTGGCTATCTAACAGGGAGTCCCCATTGACTTGCATAGAGCTCCCTCAACGCTGGTAATAGACGAGTTGGGATGGCGGAGAAATGCTCTCCGCAGACCCATTCTCCATCCATCCATCCATCTTCTCCCGCTTATCCGTGGTCGGGTCGCGGAGGTAGCAGTTCCAGCAGAGAGCCCCAAACTTTCTTTTCCCTGGCCACATCAACCAGCTCTGACTGGGGGATCCCAAGGCGCTCCCAGGCCAGCGAAGAGATATAATCCCTCCATCTGGTTCTAGGTCTACCCCTTGGTCTCTTCCCAGCTGGACGTGCCTGGAACACCTCCCTAGGGAGGCGCCCAGGTGGCATCCTAACTAGTTGCCCGAACCACCTCAACTGGCTCCTTTCAACGCGAAGGAGGAGCGGCTCAACTCCGAGTCCCTCCCTGATGACCGAACTTCTCACCTTATCCCTAAGGGAGACACCAGCCACCCTGCGGAGAAAACCCATCTCGGCCGCTTGTACCCGCGATCTCGTTCTTTCGGTCATNGGGTGAAGTGTCTTGCAGTGGGACTCAAACTTGCTATCGCCTGATTCGAAGTCCAGTACACTAGCCACTGAGCCACAGCCTATATTATATATAATAAGATAATAATCTTATTATATATAATATAGGCTGTGGCTCAGTGGCTAGTGTACTGGACTTCGAATCAGGCGATAGCAAGTTTGAGTCCCACTGCAAGACACTTCACCCTAAATTGCTCCTGTGGGGATTGTCCACAGTACTCAATGTATGTAAGTCTCTTTGGATAAAAGAGTCTAACAAATGACATGTAAAGAAATATAAGCCTCGAAGGGCCATTTTACAATGACATAATGAGTACTTAAGGCACTTGAAAGGGGAAGTTATGTCATTTGGTATATTTTCTCAACATTTGGGGAATTGTTTGTTAAGTCCATTTAAAAAGAACATAAAAAACATAAAAAAGGATACCTATGTTTTTTTCAGGCTGCTTAAAGTTCTTTCAGAACCAGCATAAAGATCCCCTCAAGACATATTCAAATCAGATTTAAGGTGACAGAAACAATTTACCCCTTCAGCAGATAATTATGAAAACACTTTGCACATACATCATTTTGCACAGAGAAGATCAAGCATTTGAGTAAACAAACAATAAGATATTTTTTATATTTCAGTACTCGAAGGTCAAATTAAAATATTCCTTTCCCAAAGTTGCATTCCTTTCAGAGGTAAACCTCTGCACCTAATGTAAGGATTCAAATGTAAACAACATGATAAAGATTGTTTAGAAACATTTTTAGTTAATGTGAGTACAGTATATTCATTCATAAATGTTTACTAATATATATTCTTAACAAAAATTCCGTTTTTAAATAATATAATTATAAATCAAACTAAGAAACTACAGTGTTGATGGTTTTGAATGAAGAATGAGTGTGAGCAGACGCTGCCCTGCACTTGAATGATTTATTAGTGCATCAGCTGTATGTTTATATAGTATAATGGCCCTGAATCTATCACTGCCATAATATAGTCGCAATGGGAACGTGTGTGTTGTTACCCTTATAGTTTATCTGATTGCCAGTAATACTATAACTAAATCCCCTCCCCCCCACTATATAAACACACACACGCTTTAGCCCTATGGTGCACACACACATACTGGCTCCATCTCCATTCATTGGTTCAACCTTTCGAGGAACCTCCTCCCAGAGCGGCAGACTGATATCTTTCGCTCTAATAATCTCTCACAAACGCTGCGTGTGGCTTTAGTGTCCCCGAGTGCTCTACGCACAAGATGTGCCTCGTATGTATGACCACTCACAGAATAAGTACTGTAAGCCCACGGAAATGGAAAAAATATTCCTTCTCAAAAGCACACTATGATATCTTTAAAGTTACCCCTTCTTTCATGATATCAAATGGACCCATTTGCTCATCTTGCTAATGTGCTTGAATGTATTTCCTTTTGTTCCAAGCCTGGAAATATTACCTGATGTGTTATATGGTGGGGATACAGCATGAGAAACAGCAGTGACAAAGGATGGAGATGAATGAATTTGGGAGAGGAAGGCCGGCTGTCTGTAGAGCAAAGGGAGGTGTCGTGTGTGTGTGTGTGTGTGTGTGTGTGTGTGTGTGTGTGTGTGTGTGTGTGTGTGTGTGTGTGTGTGTGTGTGTGTGTGTGTGTGTGTTTGAGATGGAAGCAGACAAGCAGACACATTATGCAATGATTTGGGGCTAGGTGGAGGTTAGAAAACATGGTTTTCTTAGAGTGAGAGCTGATGGGAAGTGAATATTCAGGAGTCCTTTATACAACCCTGGAGGAGTTTCACATCAGGGCAACAACAACGCTCTGAGTGGCTGATGTCGAATGCCATAAACAGATCCTTTAAAAGATCAACAACAGAATAATTTAGTAGTTGATAGAGAATTTGTAATTTTGTATTGAAAAGAGTCCTTTTTTGGCTCGTTGTTCCAACAGTTGAGGGTGTTTTGCTGGTGGCTCTGTGCTCGTTGGCTTGGTTCATTACCACTAAATCAGCTACAGCAGACTGACACCCAGACTTCAACCCGTACTCCTCTCAGCTCAGACCGCCTCCTCCTCTCCTCTGCCAAGATGGTGTGAGACCTCCTCTTTGTGAAGCAGGCTGCAGCTTACAGTCCTGTGACCTCTCCAGCAGGAACACATCTGAAAGTGCTCTCAGGTTGTTTGTGCTCTCTCCACCCTGGGGAACTCTTTTCTAGATTGCCCTGTTTGTGTATAGGTCAGTGTTATTGATCAGTTCATTTTGTTAAAGGAAAGGTTCAACATTTTGGGAAATGTTTGTTTTCTTTCTCCCCCATATACTTTATCATGTTAATACGTATGCAACTGTTGAAAAGGCTAGATTAGCATTATCTCTTTTACCCATATTCAGACAAATTCATAAATGCCTGCCACATCTTCATGTAGTTTAAAAGTGAAATATAATTAACACTGAGCTAAGCTTAGTTTATGGGCTAATAATGTAACGCTGGTATAACTCAAATAAAATGTACAGTTGAAATAAAAATAAAAGGTCAAATTAGCAAACACAGCCACAGTGAACAGCTACAATTGTAAAAGTAAGTACATTTAAATATGCATATTTATGTGGAGAACTGGACCCTGTAAATTCAGATGGCAAATTAGATCTATCTG
>NW_011368560.1:0-7471 GCF_000735185.1 Notothenia coriiceps | reverse complement strand
CATTTTATACAATTGAAACAAACATCAACAGTCATGCGGAGCGGGCTCGTGTCGACTGTCGCGCGCCACTTTCGAGCTCGCTAATTCTCCGCTCGCTTTATAAAACGTAGGAACAGGCGACCACAACTTCGCGGTCGTATTAAGTACATTTGTTTTCGGTTATAGATGTTCATACCGTTCCGAATGGACAACCAAAATTAACTCATCCGATAACATCCCGGATCGAGGGCATCAGAAGACAGGAAGCCGTAACTCGACTCACTTGCGCGTCGACGTTCGTACGTTCGAACTGAACATCGATCGAGGCATCAGGTTAAGACAGAAAGGTTAACTTCGACTCACTTGCGTCCCGACGTTCATTAACGTGCACTCGCACTCACTTGCGTCGAACCGTCATACCGTGCACTGCACTGGTGCAAAAAATTCCTGCGGGGTGTCCTTAATGTCGTGTCACATACCTTGCACGTTCTTACAAACATACCTTGGCACGTAAGCTTTTTGCGTGACTCGCCCGCCGACAAGATTGGTGTGACTCTATGTGAGTTTTTTGTATAAAACACCAATAGTGTTGACTGAAAAGTCTTTACTCCCAAATTCAATCAATCTGTCATTCGTTGGTACCTATCGTTGGAATTCAAAATCGCTATACGTCGTTATTCCTTGTTTCCTGAAACACGCTTTACTCCTAAATACAATCAATCTGTGATTTGTTGTACCTATGGTAGAGATTCAAAATTTCGCCGAAGCCGTATGCAGGTGTACAATGTGAGTTCCAATCGCATTGCGCCACCCATCAGTCCATTTTACCATCTATTTAATTGTAATACATGTTTTAAAATGATGCCGAAGTAACAACATACTGATACCCGTTAGTAAAAACCATGAATTAATGCTTTGACAAGTCTGCAGACAAGACGGCAGGCGAAAAACCTTTTAAAATGCGTGTTGTCTGAATGGAGATTGGCTAAGCTAACGCTGTATATGCTCCGACCGTCCACACTCACAACAAAGTCCTATACAGACATAAATAAACCAGCGACTGTATTCGCCATGACACAGACAGTCTGTGGTTTGTACTTGTTTAACTTTTGTCTAGTTCCTGAACAGATATGAGGAGCTGTGAGCTCTGAGAGCTAACAGCTAACGGCTGATGTTGGTTTTGTGTTTCGCATTGAAGATGACGTCACGGCTCCGCCTACACTGCGTTACTATAGTTACTACCCCAGCTACTAAACTGTAAAGGAAACGCAGCATAAAGTGAGCCTGGCCTACCAAGGCCTAACTATACCGTACTAAGCCGTGTGAGGCCCTGCAGTGGAAATGCGCCATAAGTGAGTACAAAATACTCACTAAGTATTACCTTTGAAGTTGATTTGGCACAAGTCTCTCCATTGTAGTCCTTTGTTTATTTCCGTAACAAAGTGACAACACTACGTGCTTCTATTGGCTAGCGCTCCAACACATTTTACGTGATAGGCGAAGGGGACATCTCTAAGCGGTTGACCAATCACAACAGAGCCGTCCAGCTAACCAATCAGAGAAGACTGGACTCTGGTTTCAGACAGAGGGTGAAAAGAGGTGCTGCAGCACAGGTAGTATGAGAAAAATAAAGAGCTTTTTGAACATTAAAGCATGTAAACATTTCACAGTAGAGACACAAATTACAATTATGAAACCTGAAAATGTGCATAATAGGGCCCCTTTAATTAATTTGAAATGGTGTTGGCGTCCACCTGACAAATCTGCTTTTTGTTCGGTTTTTGGTGTCCACCAAGGGAAATATCTTGCCCTTTAGATGCTAACTTGTCACTAACTTCATAACTGTTGGCTGTTACAGACCTGTGGAGAAGGGACAGATGTTGTGGGAAAACGACGATGCGACAGCACAGAGGCATGCTGGGTAAAGAGTCCAGCAGAAGAACTGCAGCAGACTGTTGCCCTCCAGCTTCATGTAAAGCCCCCGGTGAGCTACAAATAGAGTGAAAGACAAACATTTATATGACAAGTGTGTTGCTCATTCATTTATATTGTCTCCAGTAATTGAGTGCATGTGTGTGTACCTGTCAGCAGTTTTGTCACGCTGAGGTCCATCAGAAAGCTGAGGATGGCAGTGAAAACACCTAGAGCAGCGTAGCCATACCACTCTATCCCACACACTGCTCCCAGACAACACCTCAGCTTCAACAGCCACTCTAAGTACACACACACATATTGGTTAGTCTTCCTAAAGTTTTATTTGTGAGGCATGCAAATATAACAATCAAGTGAAAAACCATGTATAGAGATGTATTCAAAACGACTATGTAGAACTTGATTTTGTAAACCCAAGCAAGAGCATTGTACCAAGTTAATTGTATCTAGTGGAAAGGGGCTTCAAGAATGTATGTATATACATTTTCAATATGGACGCAAATATCAATACAAATATAAACAAGCAGCCCCTAATTGGAAATATCTGCTAAAATGTTTTAACACGTATGAAATGGAAATACAGCATATGTGTAGTCATGCATTTGTATTGAATTTGAAAGACAAAGGCTCTACGTATTGAGAAAAAACGGTCACGGTCTGTCCTAAGCTCTTCATTTCATTAGCATTTCCATATCCTAGAAGTCTTGTAGCACATTGACTGCTATGTTCCTGAACTCATCAGTAATATATGAATCATGTCTTTAAGGTCAAACAATATCACAAGAAGATGACATGGAAAAAGCTCCTCTATAGTGCATTGATTGGGTCAGCATTGATCCTGTTTAAATGGTTTTCCACTTTGGTCTGACCTTTGGCAGTAGCGCGGGACCGTCGGCATGGTTTCCATGGATCAGCAAGGAGCGGACTCTTATTATGGGATGTTTCTGATTGACTTTCTCGCTCCCTGTTCTCTCCGATGATTTCACTCCCAGGAGCCTCATCCAGGCTTTTCATTTTGTTTTGAAGTGTTGTTCTAATTGTTTGAAGAATAAGGGCTAAATCAAACAATGATTCAATGATAATAGGGAAAAAAATTAATGCAAAATAACTACTTCACGCGTATTTTTATAAAAAAGAGGCAAACTCACCTTCTGTTTGGAATGAAAGTGTTTTTTCTGTCCGCATGTGTTCCCGTAGATAGGTGTACCTCCACTGACCTCTGTTCAGGTATTAGCATATAAGGGATGGAACAGTCACAGTTGACAGGGTAGCTAATATTAACTCTTTGGAGGAACAAGTGCCCTTCATCTGTCTTTATTGTGGAAAAGCATTTTGAGAAACATTTTCATGCTACTCAGCATTTTAATAGGATTTACGGTGGTGTTATCAACCATACTGCAGAAAAATAAATAAATAATCCCATAAAAGCTGTTCCAATTTATCTCATGAGACACCAGAACAGGTTTAAATACTGGTGATTATAATGATTTTATATCTGTTTTGTTACAGTAAGAAATATTTGTGGACAGATGTAACCCAAAGGACAGAAACAAATTGATAACAGACACCCAGTTATTTGTAGATATATACCCAGTAAAATATGGATGTATGAAGGGAAAAACATCAAATGGCAGCTGCCCAATGTCCCTGTTCAGCTGCAAAGGGTAAATTATGATTTATAGTTCCTACACAGATCATATATTTACCATATTTACCATATGCCCCTCGAAAGGCCAACAAGCCGCCTTTTTATTTCAGTTTGAAATAGATTTTTTAATATCATAAATAACATAAAACTAATAACCTCTTTTCAGAAGCTATTTGTTTTTTCAAGGTTGGTGTGGTTGTTTGTCTTTATAGAAAATACCTTGTGACTTTTCATGTTTCTTCGCTTCCCCAGCATGTAAACAAAGACCCTCCTCTGGGGTCCGACCACGGTTTAAGAACCACTGTACTAACCAGATAATCATACAGTAGGTAACTTAAACCTGCAATAATTAAGTCCATGGCCACTAGGGAGCAGCAAAATGAAATTTGACTCTAAAATACCTGTTGAGTTGATATGGCTAACATCCATCATTAAACGAGCATCATTATGATGAATTTAAGTCGTGTTTTGTTCACGTGCTGAATGTAAGTCCAACACTATAAATCTTTTAGCTTCTCTTTTTCGTCTATATTCAAACACCTGAGGGGAATTACTTTCTTCAGCTGCCAAATGCTCCACTATACTAACCAGCTACTGAACCAAAACAGAATAGTTGTAGATAGCTGAAAAGATATTAAGAATCTCCCTTAAGCCAAGGGGAGCTGAAGAATTAGGCATTACATATTGAGAACACCTAATTTAAAGTTGCATTTAGAGAGTTTTCCTTTTTTGAATGAACCAACCAAAGGCGCGGGAAGGTATTTTGAGTGGGGGTGCTGAGGTGCTGGACTCCAGTGAACACTATTACAGGCACTATAGAGCACGCACAAAAGCGCGAGCATCAGGGGCGCTACAGTGGAATGTTCTACTGCAACAATCCCCACACGCAAACACACAGTACACCCGCAACTTTTACAATGAATGCTCGATAATCAGCTCATGGCATATAAGCAGGGGTAAAGTGCTATTCTTTACGAGTGGGGAGCGGACCTTAACCTCCTCTAGGGGGGTCCGGGGGGATGCTCCCCCGGGAAATTTTTTTTTTAAATATTGAAGTTAAAAGCATCAATCTGGTGCACTTTGAGAGCAACATTAAGAGATCTATGGATACATCTCTCAACATCCATATGAAACACAACTGTAATCAGATGTTCTTTTTCTTTATGGATATTTTACAAATCACTCCCCTTTCAAACTGTATTCTTGTTTTACTGCCATATAGTATTTCATAACTGTTTTTCCTTTGTTCTCTTATTTTTTTTATAATGATAATGATCATATGAAGGTGTGCCGCAGAAATAATCTTTTGAATAATTTGTGACCAAACCGTTTGAGACCCACTGAGATAACTTAGACTAAAGTTAACAATCTAAACACTCAGAGAGTCCTTTAGCTCATCTGAGCCTCTCAGTCTGAGAGGAGAGGACTCTCCTGCAGCTTGTTGTGGAAACAGCTCCTTATGTCCGTTAGTGCAGCTAGCTAACCAGATGCTAACAACACGGTCCCTGCTGGCACCGGTCCCTCTCTCCCCCTCTCTATCACACTAAATGCGCTATTGCCACACACACACAGCCGAGCTTGAATGACACAAGCACACATTTATTTCCATGCAACTCTCTGATTGGTCTGGTGTCTTGCCTCTGTTGCATTCACTGAACACGGGAAATTACAGTCCTGCCGTCCTCTCTAGTGTCTTGATGAGGTTCACGTAAAGCACGGTTAATGTATTATATTATTGAGGTAGAATTGTCCGGGGCTACAGAAAAAACATTCGGGGCAGGCCAAAATATTATTTTACCAACAATGTGGANTAGGTTCTTTCCGGGCCAACAACCGGGCTGAGTATGCTAAACTAGTGAGAGAATCGCTGGAAACTACAACAAAATGAACATATTTGACCGTTATTTAATTGTAAAATTAAATAACGGTCAAATATGTTCATTTTGTTGTAGTTTCCAGCGATTCTCTCACTAGTTTAGCATACTCAGCCCGGTTGTTGGCCCGGAAAGAACCTACATTTTGTGGCGCATTTCCACTACAGCGGGGACCGCGGTTTAAGCGTGCCGTACCGTGCCCGGCCCGTATTTGGTTGCGTTTCCACTAGGCGTAGTTCCGGCTAGTGGAAACGGATGTTTCGTATTGAAGATGATGTCACGGCTCCGCCTAGACTGCGTTACTATAGTTACTATAAAATGAATTGCATTTTGTCAACACAGCAAAACAAATCCCTATGAACAGCTGATTTATCATATGTATAATCTGTGAATATCCTTCCTTTTGACTCAAGTTGTGTTGCATCACTAAATCATTAAAGAGAAATAAAATGGAGGCAGTTTCTTCTTTAGCTGCCTTTTTTCACATCTTCTTCTAAAATGCCAACTGCAACTTCTAAAGTTTTGTGCTATTGAATTTGTTTTCTTAAAATAAGCCACCCCGTAGCCCATCTTTAACTAGTTATTTAATATCTAGGCTACTGCCAGATTGTGTACGTCCTGATTTGATTGGTTCCATTAATGTAGAGACATGTATCATGTTGTTAATGAGTCCTAAGGTATCTGACCACCAAGTAGCAATATAGAATTACAAGAGTTGAGAACTGAACACTAATATGACAAAAATAATAATGTTAAACAATCCTGTATTATGATCTCTGGGTGAAAATTCCCAACCAACGTTGTTCCAAGAAATTTGATTTGTGTCCTACCGGAATCCTGACTGGACTTGGACTCAGAGAGGCTGACGGCAGAGGCGTCTCGTGATTGGTCGATCATACCGATGTTCACCTTGTGCTTGTAAGGGTCCAGAGCTCCGAGAAGACCCAGTACACGGATAGCCTGTCGGACACAAAGAAAATATGTATTTAATTAAAAACAAGAGTAAGAGTGCCATTAAGTCCTTGTAGCTCTGGAGCTCTGTTGAAGTAGCATATTAAGCCACTCATTGGCAAAGTGGGTATCAGATGTAACAAAGAAAATGTGGTTTAGGAAGCCCCCTTGGATGTTCTTGAATGATGGACAATTATTTAGAAAGTATCAAAATCAAAGCAAGAGAAGAAGAGATAATGATTTTTCTATTCCACAAATTGTTTCCTTTTGCTTAATCCTGGTGTGTACATGGCACCATTTGTATGTTACAAGGTTTTTGTCCCCATGCAATCTGGAGTAAATGCTGTCAACTGTAGAGTAGTCAGCAAGTAGTATTTGATATTCAAACTCGATTTTGAGTGGGGTATTTCTTTAAGGAAATATGAAAACACACAAAAGTACTCAAATTAGTTTGAAGTAACCATCTTTTTAGTACCAAAACACTCAAGGTAAATGATTGGCTTATGAAAAATGGTCGCCTTAAAATCGAAAGGTTCCTGGTTCCATTACCAGCTCCTCAAAAGAGAAACCATGTGTCTTTGAGCAAGACTTCTCCTGTGACGCAGAACTTATGAAGGTAGATATGGTGCAAAATGCGAGAGCGTGTAAAACCTGATGTGAGCACTTGCAGAAAAAAAATCTGAGCTTGTGTGCATACATTTACACTTGTATAAAATATCCACGTATCTGTGAAACAAATTTGAAGTCACAGAAGAAGAAGAAAACGTTTTGTAGCTTGTAGAAAAAAAAGGAACTTAGTGATGAAATGTTCACTTGCAGAAAAATATATATTTTTTAAATATATTTTCCATTACAACTGCAACTTGGTTTTTACAACCTTTCAAATCAGTCATTACATCTTCACGAATCTGCTCTGTGGCAGTATAAATCGACGATTCTGCGGTCTTGACTTTTGCTACACTTCTTGGGATAAATGTGTCGCAAAAGTAATTTTCACCTGTAGATGGGGTGGGGGGAGGGAGGGGGGTTGGAGCGAAGGGGCGGAGCTATCAGAACGACGAGACTCGGGTGACTGGAGACTGCGGGG
>NW_011368559.1:0-2287 GCF_000735185.1 Notothenia coriiceps | reverse complement strand
CATGTTAAGACATCTCTGTCGTATTAAGATCTCTGTCGTGTTAAGACCTCTGTCTTGTTAAGACATCTGTCGTGTTAAGATCTTTTGAGTGTTAAGATCTCTCTCGTGTTAAGACCTCTTGTGTGTTAAGATCTCTCTCATGTTAAGACCTCGTGTGTGTTAAGACCTCTCTCATGTTAAGATCTCTCTCGTGTTAAGATCTCTTGTGTGTTAAGATCTCTTGTGTGTTAAGATCTCTCTCATGTTAAGATCTCTTGTGTGTTAAGATCTCTTGTGTGTTCAGATCTTTTGTGTGTTCAGATCTCTGTCGTGTTAAGTGCAGTGCAGTAGCGTCTGCAGGCTCTTTCTCTCATCACTGACAGCTCACTACCGATCTGATTGAATGCGGTTTCTTCTTCTTTCTTTGTGGAGCAGCAGTGAGTTAGAATTTTAAGCTGCTTTAAGACTCTTCCTCCAGGTTCCCCTATGGCCTCTTTAGATAATGAGATTCACGGACGATCGAGTCTCGATTGATCTATCACCCAGGACCCAACCCCCCCCCCTCAGCACCAACGAACCGACGGGAGGTCATGACCTGTGTGTAAATGTGTGTGTGTAGGGCGGTTTGAAAGGAGAAATGGCTGCAAGCAGTGATAGATTTATAATCCAATATTCCTTGGTGGTTACCAAGCGGTCGATGGCTCTATTTTTCTAGTATTAGAAAATCTATTAATATTATTCTATAAAGCTTACGTTGAGAATGCATTTCTATAATCCAAATGTGCACCGCGGCAGACATTATCCTAATGTTGTGATTGATTTTCTACTCTGACTCTTTATTGTGTTCACTGGAAGGTAATCTGAGGCGCAGTTTCACACTGAGTTCTTCCACCCTTCTCACAGCTGTTTCCCGTTTTGCCAAAACCACCCACAAACTGCTCAGCTCCCAAGATGTTTTGCTCCCGTCATGTGATCGACACACTGACTCAGCCCATCACAGGATGTCCTTTTCTTGCTATTAAAAACTGTAACGGCAAGGAGCAATCTTACATCACTGCAGAGAAACGACATCCTATTTTCTATATGCAGCATCCACGATCCATACGAGTCCCTAGGACAGATTACGTAACCCTAATGCCGTTCCCCGTTGAATTACACAGTGTTAGAGCACTGGAAAACATGGTTGAGATTCTTCTGCCCTTGCCAATCTACTGAGAGGCTTTAAATCCTGATCTGAACTGTGCGCACTTTTCACTGACCAGTTCAGAGATTAGAGCAGCAGACACCAAAGAGGTTTTAAAGGCTTGTTTTCATTCCAACCGATCAGACTGTGTTCTTTTTTCCCCCAATCCACGCTCAGATTGTTCCGTCGAGGGAGAAATACAAAGTGTATTTGTAAAGTTGTTGTTTTTAGCCACACCTGTGAATCTCATTTGATGTTTCCACTTTTTGAATGTGAAAAAGATTCTGTTCTGTTAATTTGATATTTTATAAATAAAGACAGATAAGGCCCGGATACACGGTAACAGACTTGTTTCTAAGTGTTACTTGTCTGTGATTTCACATTAATACTAATTTGTCTTTTCCTTGTTGCCAACTTTGCATATTTATCTGCCAGTTCATTTCCCTCCACCAGAAAGCTACTCCGGCCGTTTCTCAATCTCGAGGAAACTGGCTTCCAAGCCAATATTTCAAGGATGCTACGTCATCGAGTGCCGCCGAAGGACTGTTCCAATCTCCAGCATACTTTGAATTCCACCGAGGCCGCGTCCTTGGATTGGGGGTAATTTCGCGGCTGCACATGGGTCGACTTCGCGTCCTTAAAATCCCCACAATGCTTTGCGCGCTGAACAATTTCCCCAAATCTGTGGCGGAAAATGTAAGGCGGGGCCTCTCATATGACGCACACCTGCACACTTGCTCACCTGTTCCACTCTTCGTTTTCCGAATGCCAGGAAGGATTCTTGCCTCGCTTCTGAAAGAAGTGACTCAGAAGACATGTGCTACCAAGCAAGCATCCTCGCGATTGAGAAACGCCCTCCTTCTCCTCCTGCCTTCCTTTATATGCTGATTAGCTGAGATCAGGGACACCTGGAAAGAGGCGGAGCAGGAGCAGATCAGGTGCACCTTTTCAGTAATGAGAAAGCACGTAACACAAGCTGATATTGGCTAAATGTAAAAAGATATATAAAAAGATGGAAGAGGATGATGCTTTAGAGGAGGTGAAGATGCATCAGGTCATAGAAAATCAAATCAATGTTTTATCTCAGACACTCTTTAACAGCAGAACGTAACCACAATAACCGCA
>NW_011368558.1:0-12301 GCF_000735185.1 Notothenia coriiceps | reverse complement strand
AGGAAGCCAGCGTAAAAGCAGCAGCGATCTAATATATATATTTTTGAAACCTGTAAAGACACCAGACCCGGCGCCGTGTAATAAACATGTTTTATTTTTTAATTATAAATAAACTATGAACTTTAAGGCTACGATGTATGTGATGTCAGATAGTAATATGAGAATAATAAATGAAAAACATTATGGGACACTAAAACAAGAATAGAGTTTAAAAGGGGAGTGATTTGTAAAATATCCATAAAGCAAAAGAACATCTGTTTACAGTTCTGTTTCAAATGGGTGTTGAGAGATGTGTCCATAGATCTCTTCATGTTGCTCTCTAAGTGCACCAGATTGATGCATTTAACTTCAACATTTAAAACAACAATCTTCCCGGGAGCATGCCCCCGGACCCCCCTAGAGAAGGTTAGGTCCACCCCCCACTTAAAAAAAATAGCACTTTACCCCCTACCTCCTACACCTACATGTCGTGAGCTGATTATCGAGCCTTCATTGTAAGAGTCGCGGGTACACTGTGAATGTGCGTGTGGGGAGTGTTGCAGTATAAAACTCCACTGTATCGCCCGGTGCCTTAATGGGAAACTCAAAATGTTTGAGCACCCTTAAAAAACAGGACCAGTGTGAAATATTTTATATATTTTTTCTGGGATAGTTTTAAGAGACATTCGACTCTTAGAAATATATAAACAGCTTTCTTTTTTCTTTTTTTTATATATATTTAAGTTATTTGAATGCTATTTATTTATTGCAATTAAATCTTTTTTTTTTAATTCCATTAATTTTTTTAAACATATATATTTATTCAACATGTATTATTCAGGTTAAACCCTTTGTATACGCTCTATGCTTTAAATGGGATAACTACGCCGCCTGCTGTTTCAAATGTGTATCAGCATCGAGATTACGGGTTAACCTCATAGCAACAGCATAGCAACCGCATAGTAACCGCATAGCAACGGAGGATCTTCTGAGGTAAGGTGTGTCAAATATCTGGGGATAAAAGGAAGTTTTTACTTACTTGAGAAGCTCATAAAAGTTAAGCTAGCTTTACTTGGTTGAATATTAACTGTTTATGATTAAATTTGCCATGTTTTTGTTAAATTGACTTTTCGTTTATTCATGGTATATATCTCACTAATGTAGCTAGCTAACAGGCTAACCTTAGCGTGATGTTTTCAGACGGAGCATGCGCAGTGTGTCCCACAGATTAAAGCGGTGTGAAGTAACTAAATAGATTTACTCAAGTACTGTACTTAAGTACTATTCTGAGGTACTTGTACTTCTACACTACTCCACTATATTTCAGGGGTAAATGGTGTACTTTTACTCCACTACATGTATTAATACCTTTAGTTACTTTACAGATCTGGATTAATGATGTGAAATATAATCAACACTTAAATAAGACTTTAGTTACACCTGGAGTGATTTCACAAGCTACTAATGTAATATTTCTACTTTTACTTAAATATCATATCCAAGTACTTCTTCCACCTATAACATAAATGGTTTACTTTCTGTGCTAAATGTGCTAATGTAATCCTTTTGAAGATTCTCTTATTAACAGAGGATGTTTGTCGACACAGACAAAGTTTATTTCTGTCTTCTGTCCTAAATGCAGATGTGGAATAAAGAGTAGCTCCGGTGATTCAGACTATAGACATCCGACCGAGCTCACAGATGGAAAGGTAAGATCCAGAGAAACTGAGGGACTGAAAGGTGAGTGGCTGATCTTTGTGGTACTGACTAAGGCAATGTCAGGAAAATATCCAGAAGGAATATGTGTGATTCAACATTAATAAAATAGATATAAAAGGGTTAATCCACTAAGTCTGTGTTCACCATGTCATTGGTAGATTGAAACTAACATGTTACATTATCACAGGAAGACACAATCAATTATTTTGCCAAATAACAACATACATTTGTCAAAAGAGGGTAAATGTGCAATGTGGTGATTTAACCAGCTACTAATACAAAAAAGGTGAATGGAAGGCCTACTGTTAAGCATCACATTAGGACTATCTGATAATTAAGGGTTCAAGCTAAACAAGTATTAGAAGATTAAGATCAGAATAAAAAAATCCTTTAATCAACCCACAGCGGTGAAATAACAGCAAAGTGACAGTGCAGATATAAGGCCTAAATACAGTAGAGTAATACAGTAGAATAAAGAGGCAAGCACACTATAGTAACATAAGATACTGTTTGATTTATTTTCAATTCTAAATGTGCAAAACACTTTTTAAGCGTAACTTTCGTTCGAGAGCTAACAGAATATTTAATGATTTATTTGCTGAATTTTATGAAGTCGGTTGACTTTGTTTACTTCCCTACGACATGGAATTTGTCCAATTTCCTCAAGGACGGACTAAAGAGAGAACCGGTAAGTATATTAAGTTAAACCTCAAGTAGCTCTGCTAACTTAGCGTTAGCATGTTTTACACTGTAATGCTGACTATAATTTGTCTTTCTTGTAACCCTGAATCAAATTTAAAGCTAACAATAAAAAAAGAGCTGGAAGAAGAACACTAATATTTAACTTTAATTAGTGTAAACATACTTGCAAATGTACACGTTCAATAGTCTTATAGCTCATACAATTCACATCAGTTACGGTTAATGTGAGTTGTGTTTGCATCTCGAGCTAGCTGTGCATGCATATTATTGACTTAGCTAGCAGCAGTGTGTGAGGTTATCAAAATGTCAGATAAATGATTGATAAAACCTACCTCTAGTGAACATATGTGTGGAAATAAACAGATAGTTATCATTAATGGAGAGAAAAAGTGCAGTGAAGCAATTTATATCATTACCTTTCAATGTTTGTGTCATTGTGTATATTTGTGCAGCTTTAAGTATTGTTTACCGTATCGTGTCAACTTATCGAGAATGGTGAAATTGACCATCGAGGCGTACACTGTCACAGCCTATTTGTAATTTCGGCATTTTCTTTATTTGATTCTACATATTTTTAGCGGTAAGTAGCCTAACGGTAAGTATTATATCACAATATATACAAAAATAAGTTACTCTGTAATTACTACTTAGACTACTATATTGACCCAGTCTGTTTACTCAAGTAGCTCACACTGAATCTCATTTAAAGCTATAAAGCTAGAATAAGTACTACATTATTTTGTATTTACTTAGTGTTAAAAATACTCAAGTTAAGTACTTGCACATTTGAAGTAAGTTCAGTACTTGATTACTTTTCACTGCTAGCTTATATAGTTCACATTAAGGTTAATGTGAGTTGTGTTTGCATCTGTGCATGCATATTATTGACTTAGCTAGCAGCAGTGTGTTAGGTGATCAAAATGTCAGATACATGATTGATAACATGTATCTCTAGTGAACATATGTGTGGAAATAGTCGGATAGTTATTATTAATGGACAGAAAAAGTGCAGTGAAGCGATTTTTATCAACCAATTTCAATGTTTGTGTAATTGTGTATATTCGTGTAGCTTTAAGTGTTGTTTACGGTGTCCCGAGCCCGTTTGCCCGTATCATGACGATTTATCGTGAATGGTGAAATCTTGCGATCTAAGCCAACACTGACACAGCCTATTTGGAATTTGCTTTATTTGATTCTACATATTTTCAGTGGTAAATAGCCTCACGGTAAGTATTTTATCACAATTATATATTAAAAAAGGTATTCTGTAATTAGAAGACTACTATATTGACACGGACTGTGTAATACACCTACTGTATATCGGCTATGGTTCTTTGAGGTGATAGTGTCTTAAAATAAGGTTTTAATTTGTGCAAAAATATAAATGTATATTCCACTTAAGCATTTGCTCACAAATATTAGCTGGTAAATCCAACGATATTTTTAATTGAAAATTAATTAAAGTGAGGACTTTCTGCTTTGAAATCTAGTTATTGAAACAAAAATAAAGTGAAATAGTTGTAGCTGGTCAAAGAAAGCACATGAAGTTTACACTGGAAGATGTACTTTAATGGGCTGTATCAATAACATTCAAAAGGCCACCATGGAAAAGTAAAGTAGTGTGTCATCAAATGTTGTTTTTCACATCAGTGGTATCCTCACTAAGCAGGCTCCATTTACTTGTCTCTTGTTGCTTGAAATGTTAGTGTAATATAATACGGGAAATTACAAATAGATTATTTTTGCATATTTAAAATTATGAAATTAAGTAATGTTGCTATACAATATATAAAAAGACTAACTCATCCATCTTCCCCAGCTGCAGTCTGAACTGAACAATAACTCTGGTAAGTTTGGATCAACCTCAGTGATGGGCTTTGAAATTGAGAGGAATCATTCAGCTCCTTTAAGTATTCATTTTAATATGAGCACATTCAAATTCATACAGAATAGAGAGGATATTGCAAAGCAAACATTGCAATTTATAATATTTAACAAACAGGTTTCCCTTTTCTTTGATCAACACAGCAGTCAGGTCAGTGAAGTCTGCACACTCCTGGAAGAGACTGGTTTCAAAGTTTATTTCCTGTCTCAGACAGCAGCAGATTCAAAAACACATCACAAGGAGGGAAAGAGGTTTCTGCATCTGTTAACATTGGTAAGTACAACACTGTTGGAATTCAAAGACTTACATCCAAAGCAAAGAATGGTTGAAATGATTTAAATAGAGACTTCTTCTGACATTTCTAAAGTTTACATTCCTGACTAATAACTTGAAAGTGGAGAATTCTAAATTCAGACATTCCACATTTTATGTTCCCAAAGTTAAAAAATGTCAATACTCTAAATAAGTTGTATATTTTATCATATTTTCACATTTAGGCATTACATTCAAAACATTTAAATATTTATTCCAAAAGCATCAGCTGCACCATTGCAATTCACAAAATTCGAGACTATGTGTTTAAAAAAAAATGTTTTCGTTGTAAAATAGCTTTGATTTGTTTGTAATCTTGTGAAAAGGTATATTCCCAAACATGACAAAAGGCTTTCTTAATGTATAGTTTGACTGTCCACCACCTTCTTGATGGAGGCTTTTTTAAATATCATTATAGCAAAGGTTGTGCTGCCACCCTGTGGACAGAGTTTATACTCAGATAAGTCTTTTAATGCACTCCCAAACTGTTTCTTGAACACCCCCTTTTTAACATTGAGTAAACAGAAGACCCCTGACTTGGTTACATGTTTACCTTGCTCATTTTTGTTGTCCTTGTGTTTTTAGCTGTAAGTATATTTCTGTGTATGTATAGTTGGTGTCAGGCAGCTACTTTCTGTCAAATAAAATGAGTTGCTCTTAATTTTCCAGAGAAATAATAATAATTATTATTACTATAATAATTATTATTATTACTATAATAATTATTATAGTGCGAAGAAGTCGACTCCAAATGCACCAAACATTCCTAACCATCTACATCTGCCTGTAGCCAACTGTGTTGAATGATAAATCCACTTTATCACAAATTGTTAATTATTAGTAAAGGCCACCTGCAAGTCAGTATCAAGAAGTTCAGCAATAGTGAAATAGAGGTATTTATTAAAGTGAGCATGTGATTTTCCAAAGCGTCAGTATCGATGTTACAGGAAAATAAAAAAAGCATCTCAGAGCTATGTGTAGGCCATTCAGGTTTTCTTATGGCCTAAATGACATTAATGTGCATACTCTTTAAACATTTAATAATATAAATGTGAATATATGATATTCAATATTTTTTGTAATGTTCTGTAAAGGTTTCTCTGTTAAGCAAGAACGTTTGGACTTTAAAAACAAAACATTTGCGACAGTGCTCTACCACTCATAAAAAGTGATCTGACCTAGGTAAGAGAGGTAAGCCAAAATAAGAAGACATTGGTAAATCCCAGAAATGTTGCTAACAAAATAAAGAATTCATGTGGGAAACAAAATGGGAATTTGTGTGTATTGAAATTTCCTGTGTATGTACACACATCGGGCAACATACATTTAGATATTTTGTTCCATTATATTATGTTTTCGTTCTCGTAATATTGTTATCTATTCTCCTTCAGTTGTTTACACCATTATTTTTATGCATTTGTTATATTGAATATAATATGTAATATACATTAAATATGTCAACCAGGTTAACCAGCCCCACTAGCTATATATATTGGGTCTACTGTATACTCAGTCATTAAATTCGTTTTTTGAAATCGTGATGCATAAAGTCTAGTCTAGTCAAAAGAGGGACTATTTGAGAAAATAAAGATCATATTGAAGTTGATGCCAGCAGTGAAAGTTAGCTGTAGAAGACTAATGATACAAAAACACACAACTCTTAAGGAAGACACAATATATTTTTTAATCATTTCATAATTTCTTCATCTCTCCCTTAATTACTACAAGACAATAACATACAATTCAATAAACATCAATATAATTGTTTACAAATGTTCACATAAGTATATTTAAAAATATATATATACCTGAAGAGAAGATAAAAATCAATAAGCAACACATATTGTTTTTACATTGTATGGTAAGTCGCTTTGGATAAAATCGTTAGCTAAATGTAATGTATTGAACAATGTAAACTGCATACATGAAATATGTAAATGATCCTAACAGGAAAAAAAAAAACTGTACATGAACTGTACATGCAATGTGTTCCCACAAACATGGTTAATCTGTTATCTCCTGTTTGGTTAACCTGACAAAAATAGCAAATAACTTCTGCAGAAATACAATTGTTTAAACATATAACATAAACTTTGGCAAACGTATTGAATTTCAAGTCTCTCAAGTGTCGGGCTTCCCTCATTCAACAAGAATGTCAAAGGACTCTGGATTGGAGGAAAGATTAGGCTTCAAACTCTTTCCATTTTATTACATTACATTGCATCACATGTCCCTTGTTAGATGCTTTTATCCAAAGAGACTTACATACTCAATACTGTGGACAATCCCCACAGGAGCACTTTGGGCTGAAGTGTCTCAGGGACACAACGACATGCTGACTGCAGTGGGGTTTGAACCTGTGACCCCCTGGTCCAAACACTCTATCCACTGCGCCACACGCCTCCTTATTGACATGGCTTGAACAACATTACTTTGGCGTTACAACACAGCATAAAAAATCAACAACAAAATCACACATGTCGTTCGTAAACACAAAATATCCTGACTCTTCTGTTCCTCTGGCTTCTATAACTCAGGTCAATCTCTTATTCAGCATTTCTTTCAAGGATTGCTTTTTAGATTCATCAACATTCATAAAACATCTTTTCCAAAATTGAAACCATGGTGATTTAGAAAAATACAGTTAAAACACGACGTGTAAGCACAGAAAAAACGACATGGTCCTCTTTTGGTCCCAACACTTGGTTATCTATAGTCATTCAAATGTCTGGGTCAGTATCATGTCTTGAGTCTCTTCTTAGTCTTATTGTTTTCAGCTCTTTGTCTTGGTCTAGGTTGGCACTGATCTTGATTCTCCTTGAGCTTGAGATTCTTGTCTTGTTAGTATTTTTTCTCCTCTGCTTACTTTACCCATGAGCTCTGCTTTTCCTCTCATCTCCATCAGGTACTGGACTCGTTGCTTCCAGCCTGACTTGGCCTCAGATTTCTCTCCCTCAATCAGCAGGTCAATGTACTCTGGAGTGGAGAGAGGATTTGGCTTCAGTGCGATCTCTCCTAGTCTGTTCAGACACTTGGCAGCCCTCTCCATTATCTCCCTCACATCAGCCTGAAGACGCTGATATTCAACCTCGAGCTGGTCGATCAATTCCTGAACAGTTCCCTTAGCCTCTGAGGCCTTCAGGAACTTTTCTTTCAGCTCCTGCACTGTTTGCTTTACTTTAACATCCTTATACTCCCATCTGTACTTCTGGTTAAAATGGTTTGTCCAATGACATTTACCTGGACACACAGTACAGTTTCCATCATGTCCGATTGCTATACAGCCATTTTTATCTGCATCATTAGGAATTCCACATACCTTGTGACAGGTGAAATGACACAGCTGACAGTTTGTGATGAAAATTCCAGCACGAGAAATATCTTCTTGAAAAGGCTTTTTAACTATTACTTCAAACTCAAAGTTCTCATTTCTGTTAATCTCTGCCTCGTGATCTTTAACAATGGCAGTGGTCTGATTTATCTCCTCAATCTTGGCTAACCCAACTTTATACTGTGTTTGCAAACTTTCAATTGAGATCTCGAGCTGCTTTCTTTCTCTGAGGACTTCCTTTGTCAATGTCAAGCTTTTTGTTGTTATCTTATTTAAAGCAACAAAGAACCTCTTCATGCTTTTGGTCCCCATTTTCCAGAACATCTGATCAAAGCCTCCATCTTCCTCCTCTCCACTCGAGTCAGCAGCAGCAGATGATTGGTTCTGTGCAAACAAGGCAGAATTATTGAATTTGAAGTGAACTGGCAGCCCGTCTTCTGTTTTAGGACATGGGACGCCTGAAGCTTTGATCGCCTCTAGAACTGGTGGGCGTTGGCCGTCTGCGAATGTCACCAGAACCTGGAGGTTTTCTGCCACATCTTTGCCAAAGATTGAGAGCACAGAATCAAACACATACTTCTGTGATGGTGTGAGCCGAGCTAAAGAAGCCTGAGCTACAAAACACACAGCGTCAATTTCACTGACGCCACGCTCTGAAGAGAAGAGATTACGAATCTGTTCTGTGATCTCCTTGTCTCTATGTATTCCTCTTGTATCTCCAAAGCCTGGAGTATCAACAATGGTCAGAGAGAAAGGGATTTTAAAGCCCTCCTGATGGTTGATTTGGTACACAGTGACTTCAGAGGTCTGGCTTTCAGCTTGAGATTTCGACTGACCCTCATCAACTAACTTATACCGATATGCATCCTTCCATTCAACACCTAGAATGTAGTTGATCATCCCATTGATGAGAGTTGTCTTCCCAGCCCCAGTTGCTCCGAGAACCATTATGGTGCGGTTAGTTTTAACAGTTTGGGACATTTTCCCAAAACTGAATCGTCTGCACCCATCTTCATCCAATTTAATTTTGTTAACAGTTAAAGGCCCTGTCTCAGATGTTAACACTTTGCTTTTTACTGTTATAGCATCAACAAATCGGCTTAACAATCCGGACATCTTTTTTGTTTTTGAAGTAATTAATTTCAAATCAGATGATACCTGGACCAGGCCAGCTCTAATCAGAAAACCTTTCAGACTTGTAGTCTTTGCACAATAGTGTCTCTTCTGTTCTTCAAGTGAATAAAGTGCTCTCAGATCCACATCTGCAAAAGAAAATGATAAGAATGTAGTACTCAGCTGCAGCACTATTCTGTTCTACTATTGTGTTCCCTATTGCTACTAGTGCATCATGAAATCTAAAACGGGCACAGGTTCTAATACGGGCACAGGTGGCCTTGACGTTTATATATTTATACAGAAAAAAAAAGCAAAAATGGTTTTCCTTTTTATACCTTTGTAAAATGTATCTGTTCAATATTCAAATAATAATTAGATAGCTAGATATAAGCATTATCCTATATTACAATGGGAACATTTATTTTGATAAAAAATATCAAAGCAAACATGAAAACAATCACTGAAAGAATTGCCACTGTTCCAAAATTTAAATTGGTTTTGGAACATTCAAATCCTTTAAACTTTAATGAAAGTCACTTTTGATTTGCTATGCCACTTTTGCTGTAACAAATATATATTTCCCTGATGTGGGACTAATAAAAGATTGCTGTTTCTGATACAGATTCTGAAATCCCAACCTGGACCTATTTTTTGAAACCGCAATGTTTATGCAATCGTGGAGAATATCCAGAACTGGAGAAGGCATCATTTTGAAGTCATAATCTAAGATGATAGCTTTGTTGCTCAGAAAAGAGATGAGAAATTACAGCTCAACTTAATTTATTGTCTTTTTAAACTGTCTTTCAGAATATGCCAAACAAAAATGCCTATAATAACATTTATGTTTCAAATCTGTCAGTCATTTAGACCTCTGATATAATGTAAATGGTATAAACTTGCAGTACTGAGGCTCAATTTAAAATCTGGCAAAGAACGTTAGTTTTCTACCTGAGGTCCTTAAACCTTCTTCATAATGCAAACTTCATCATTTGAAATGTAATAATATATTTGTAATTATATTTGCATGTTTGTTGAGAATGGATATCATTATTTTCATTAGTTCAATATTATCATACATTTTATCTTCGCTTTCATATTTTTTGTAATAGTTTCTTTGACTCTGCATGTAAAGCACAAAAGATAAAGCTTGTTTTTAATTATTTTTGTAAATGAATGAAATATATGGAATGTAATGTTATTTTTAAAGGAGGGGATTTCAGGAACAGTTATCTTTATATACTGGCTATGTTTCATTAATTGACTACCAAGCAATGACCCAACCTAAACAATTCTGGGATCCGTGTTTTATTATTAATCACACCTGCGCTTTCTCTGCTTGTTACATCCATAGGATATACAATTTACTCAGTGATGACATACAACTAATATGGAAAAGGTCCCATAAGTGAGGCTGTTGCTGCCTACCTGCCCGGGGAAGCCAAGTGAGCACCAGTGAGCCGTCTATCAGGAAGGAAAGGAAACCTGCCAGAGTAAAGAGAATGCACAATATGACGAAATGCTATTATAATTAGTAAAATATATTATTGAGATCTATTCTATCACATACATATCTGCAAATGAGTGTCACACAATACCCTGCAGCTAAACTCTGATAAAACAGAAGTAATGATCATAGGTCAAGTTGATACTGCCATCAACCAAATTTCAAAAAGTATTGGTTCTCTGTCCCAGTCCATAACTCAAGCAAAGCAAAGCAGAAGCCTTGGTGTCATTTTTGTCAAGTTTCTCTACCTCCTCCAGCTAATCCAAAACTTTGCTGCTAGAATCTTAACTCATGCTAGGAAATATGATCACATCACACATCTCCTTGCTTCCCTATACTGGCTAGATGTTGCTTTTGGAATTGACTTGCTGACTTTTAAAGCCCTGAGAGGCCTGACTCAAAGTTATTTATCTGACCTTTTATTGCCCGATGACCCCTCCCTCTCCTTTTATACTTATACTAAAAATGAATTATATTGCAGGACTTGGAGCTTATTATCAATGTTTCTAAGATAAATGTTTCCAAGCAAGTGGCAAACAAAAACATAATTATCATTAGGATTATTTTGGTTCTGCTGCTTTAAGGGATTTGAACCATTCTATCTTAAACATTTTAAGAGCAGCAAACCTTGGCAGAGCCGACCATGACTTGGTTTTGCTTAACTCATTTAATTTCATGTTTATTTTCATAGGGACAATTACAATATACAAAGGGAATTGCAAAACAATTCAATCAAGGCATTGTTTTTGTCAGGGTGCGTGGAAAAGGTAGGACCCAAAAGCAGTATTAACAAAAAGCGAGCTTTAATTAACAAAAAAAAGCCGATGACAAAAGAAAACAAGAGACAAAGTTAGCATTACCCAAAAACAGGGGAGCACGAGTAAATAATCCAGGACCAAAACTTCAAGGACAAACATGGAGCGTGACATGAAGGGAAAGACTAACAATGAACCGACACCGAACACAGGAAGAGACAAGACTAAATACAGAGAGGGGTAATCACAAGACGAGAAACAGCCGGGCAGGGGAGGAGAAACACAAGGGAAACAGGTGAACACAATAAGACAATCAACAACTGCTGTAATTAAAGTTTAAAAGTCTCAAAAATGCTACAACTACTGTCACAAACTGGATGAATGTGAAGTATGTTGTTAAAGGAGGATGAAAGCGTAATTAAGGAGCTCTATTGGAGTGACTTTGATGGTTATTGGACTCAGGATTCATTCATTTAAAGGACGCCGCAGAAGTGGAAACAATTCACAAAGGGATTAAACTGTTTAAAACACATGCTCAAAGTAAGCCGGATTTTGCCGATGTGTTTATGTGGATTAAAAAGTCGTAAATAATCTACAAAATGGAGGAGACCGATCTGATCGGAGCAACTGTGACAAATAATCCAACTGAAACCGGCATGGACAACGACTATGTTTTAAAAATGCGCTTATTCAGACAAGCCTGGTTTGGGCAATTTACGGGCAGAAGAAACATTTCTATTAAAGAAAGAATTATACATTTCTGTCTTTTTATGCCTTTAATAGCTACTAACTTGAATTTGTATTCAAATGAATTAATGATTTTTTTTGTTTTTTTATTGTAATGTAGAGACAAGGCTTTTAGTGACAATCATGTATTGCTTTACCATTATATGTAAAAAAATAATAATAATAAAAATTAAAAAAAAAGTCAAAATATGATATTTGGTCTCAAATCATCTGAGGCCTGGCTCCCCCCCTTCGATCTTTGGCGCCCCCCC
>NW_011368557.1:0-2685 GCF_000735185.1 Notothenia coriiceps | reverse complement strand
AACTATTCTCACAGAGAGTGACCTGCATGAAGGGCTGGTGCCCCTCACTCAAATGAGATATTGCCTTACGCACTACTCTATAAATCAGTAAAGTTACTCAAGAATAAATAAATAAAGACTGATTCTTGAAACTGTTGTAAAAACCCTACAACTTCTTCATCCAAGCTCTCAATCAGTGTTATGTTATTTAATCTGCAGCTCACGCCTTAAAACAGATACTTCAGACCGATTAGATAGATGACATTTCTCTGCACTGGCTTTAAGGATATTTGTCTAATGTTCACTAACTGTGAGACCTTAGCATGGATGGTACATGTAATGAGTGTGTCACTTGTTCCACCCATAGGTGTAGAATGGGGACTCCATTTCCCAGCAGCCAACGGCGAGTACCAGTCTCCCATCAACCTGAACTCCAGGGAGGCTCAGTACAACCCATCCCTCCTAGATGTCGGCTTATCACCAAGCTATGTGGTTTGTCGAGACTGTGAGGTAATCAACGATGGACACTCAGTCCGCATCATTCTCAAGTCCAAGTCAGGTGAGTCACATGACAACAGATCTACTCATTCATGTGTTACAGAAGTGATGAGGAGGCATGATGCATGGTGAGTGAGAGCTCTCAGTCATTGTGACCACACTGGAAAACATGAAACGTTGACTTTAATTAAAGGTCCCATGACATGGCCATTTCTACTGATCATAATTCCATTGTTGAGGTGTTGAGGTCTACTCGAATACATTTACATTGTTCAATGTTCCAAAATCACATTGTTTTTTTTTCATACAGCATCTCTGTATAGTATGTGTATTCACTCTCTGACCTACACGCCCCCCCCCCCCTCCCTATGAGTCCACTGTGCTCTGATTGGTCAGCTCGCCCTCTCTGTTCTGATTAGTAAACCACCATTACAGCTGGTCATCAGTGTTTATGTGTTACAATGGCGTTTGTTAGCAACCAGACAATGACACCAGTAAGGACAAACAGATGAGAATGCTGCGTGGGGTCTGGGTGCCGTGTTGGCGGGACGTTGCGGGGCTCGCTGCTCCGCCCTTTGTGGGAGGAGCGGACAGTGTGAGCTGGATTACTGGTGTCGTTTCCTGGTTGCTGCGTGGGGTCTGCGAGACAGAAGATTATTGATTGATGTGGTGGGGCAGCCTGTTAAAAGGGAGTAATCCAGCCTGGATGTTATAAAAGCATGAAGGAGTTTCTCTGCATCGGTTTGAGTCAGGATGTGATATGTAATGTGATCTTTGTGATATTGTGGAGATGAAAGAAGACAGTCCGTGAAACGTGCTTTATATGTGATATAAAGGACAAATCCTCGTCAAAGATAACGCCAAGATTTTTCGCTGTGTGTAGCTACTGTATGTTAATTGGTGCTTTATTCCAGATTTCACTTCAGTTTTGTCAATGTTTAATAATGAATATTTGCAGGTCATCCATGCTTTTAGACCTGACAGGCATTCTTATCGTTTTGATCATTTAAACTGTTCATCTGTATTGAAAGACAGGTACAGCTGTGTATCGTCAGCCCAACAATGAACATTAATTGAATATTTCCTTTTAATATTGCCCAATGGCAACATATATAGAGAACAAAATGGTTTCAAGGACAGAACCTTGCGGCACTCCATGATCGAGTGTGGTTTTCATTGAAGATTCAAGATTCAGATACAAATAGAAGCCGTTCTGAGAGATATGACCTAAACCAGTTTAGTGCAGTACCCTTTTAGCCAATTGACTGTTCTAATCTCTGTAGTAAGATGTTGTGGTCAATAGTATCTAAAGCAGCACTCAGGTCTAACAGTACCAAGATCGAACAAAGTCATTTTTCAGATACAATGAGAAGGTCATTTGTGACTTTCACTAGTGCTGTCTCTGTGCTGTGATGGATTCTAAAGCCTTATTGACATTTCTCAGGTAATTGATTCTTATGTATGTATTCGCACAGCTGTTGGGCCTACTTTCTCAAGGATTTTAGAGATTAAGGGGAGGTTAGATATTGGTCTATAGTTGGTGTCAAGGGGTGAACTCAGAGGCATGAACTCAAATGCACAACTCAGACTCAGTTGGTTTTCAAGAATTAAGACTTTACTGGACTTAACACAGTAATAAAACAGGAAACACAAAATCACGCTTTTGAGGAAAAACTAAATGCTATAATCAGGAGCATGAAAAACGGATTACGACCATGGAGCAGGCTTGAACGTAGTCATGAATGAGAAACGAACAGGCACTGGACAGGTGGGGACTAACAGAATATATACACAAGGTGAGGGGCACAGGTGGAAACAATCAGGGCGGGGTAAACAATCACGAACGCAGGAGACACATAGGGGCGGGGAGCATGGAGTCCTGAAACGAGAGGGAGAATTACTTTTCTAAATAAACAGAAAGCACAGGACAAAGGGACATGACAAAACTAATATAAAGAATAGACTTTCATAATAGTTTCCGAGACATGACAGTACCCCCCCCCTCTACGAACGGTTCCTGATGGCCCAGGCTTCTCCCAGTTGAGGCGATCAAAATCCTCAATGAGGCTCTTGTTGACAATGAAGCGGGAAGGAATCCACGACCGCTCCTCAGGGCCGTAACCTTCCCAGTCGACAAGGAGCTGCCGCCTTCTACCCCTCTTCCGTGTAGCCAAGAGATGTTTGACCGTGTAGACCGGACCTCCATCG
>NW_011368556.1:0-1466 GCF_000735185.1 Notothenia coriiceps | reverse complement strand
CTACCTACCTGCCTACCTATTTGCCTACCTACTTACCTACCTATTTGCCTACCTACCTATCTACCTACCTACCAACCTACCTACCTGCCTACCTATTTGCCTACCTATTTACCTACCTACCTACCTACCAACCTACCTACCTACCTACCTATTTGCCTACCTACCTACCTACCTACCTACCTACCTACCTACCTACCTACCTACCTACCTATTTGCCTACCTATTTACCTACCTACCTACCTACCTACCTACCTACCAACCTACCTACCTACCTACCTATCTATAACACAATGTTTAAACATGTAACCGTTTGTCAAGATGTACACTGTATAAACGTGAGAAAAGTCCCAAAAAAGAATACAGATGTAGTTTATAAATGTCGTTTTTTCTTTCCTTCCTACCGAATCAATATATCATCTCATGTACTCAGATTTATTGCGTCAGGGTGCTGACTCTGTTTGAGAACCGCTGGGCGAAATGAATTATTCACGTGGACAGAAACGCAATGTTTAAAAGGTACGAGAGTCAATATTACAATTTAAAAGGTGAGGATATAACTTGTTTCCGCTTTCACGAGGCGGCTAAATAAATCTCTTATTACGATTCATTGAATTGGTCAGGTTGGCATGGCTGAGCAAATGAGTTCCTTTTTTCTTTTTAAATCCTATCTCTTATATATATCTAATCTTCTATTGCAGATAATATATTCTGTGGATGTCAGGGTCATGCATGTACATTTAATAATTCTTATAATAGGAATATAATAATGAGATAGGAGTTGTGTTGCTACATTGTCTTTTGCAACTAACCTTAGGTTTAGTATTTAGATAAAGGTGAGCAGGAAAGAGAGTGGATAAAAGGAATATTTAAATACACATATCCATTTGTAAATACATCTTACATGAATATGATGAATGCCCCTTTCCGTTAAGGATTATATTGAAGCTGACCTTGATTTTCAGCTTCAATGTCATCGTATAAGTTGTAAAAAACAATGTCTTGTATTAAAATAAAACTGACTTTAAGACCACTTTTCATAGGCATAGTTTTCTTTAAAGAATTAGGTGTCTCTGACGTTCTTAATACGTCAAACACATTGTAGACAAATATATAATTGGAGCCGTTCACAAAGACTTATTGCTCCGGAGTGTTTCTGTTATTTTCTGACTGGGTAGCAAAGCACATACTGTCTCCACTTCCTTCAGCTTTTTATTTGATGCAACCAGATAACGATCCTGCATAGAAATAATCGTGACACGAAAATGAAATCAATTCAACAAGATAATCCAGTTCTGATGGGATTTTCTATTTCCTTTGGTTGCGTTTACTCATACGTTCAGTTTCTTGTGTTTTTTGTTTCCTGTTGGCATAATCTAAAAAGCAAGACACAATGGAAGTAAAAACTAGCAGATTTATAAAATGAAATACAGAGAATCTTTGGTGAATATTCCCCAAAACCTCCAGGA
>NW_011368555.1:0-2196 GCF_000735185.1 Notothenia coriiceps | reverse complement strand
CCCATCGTTTATGGTCTCCAGTCAAAAGAGTTACGAATGTTTTTTTCCTAATGTCTTTAGATCCAAGAAAGTTTTTGCAAAGTAGTAATGAACAGTTCCATGTATTTTGTGTTCTGTTTTGTTGTGTTCAACACATCATATAATGTGCTACTGAGTTTCTTCCTTTTAAAGTACACAGTGCATGATCACTTTGAACTGTATGCTCAGTAATAAAGGTTGCAAAGTCCTTGCAAAATATGTGCAATAAATACCAAAAGAGTCATTTTATAGAAAGAGTGTTTTAATATGATAAGCATGGCTATGAAATGCAAACCCACCTTTGTTCTGCATTAGTACATCACATATAGAATATATCCTACTTCTGCCTTAAGGGGCTTTACAATATGTACGGCACACGATACGCTCTGTCTTTAGGCCCTTGCAGCAGCTAAGGAAAGACTGAGTTACAATTACGACGCAGAAAATCCTTGGAATAGAACAATTTGACTTAACAATAAAAGTTGCAGAGGGCCTACATTAGTTATCGGGGCAGCCTGATACTAAAGAGTAACAATATTCCACCAAAAAACGAAAAAATACATTAAAAAAGGTTTTTCTGCCTATTTCTGAGACAGGATGTGCCGGGTTTTTGTGACGTCACATATATTTTATTGGAGGCAGTCCCTAAAGTTGTTTCTTAGCAAAGATTCCTTGGAGATAATTCTTGAAGCCAGGGTAATACCTGGCCAAACTATATCTTTATTGTTAGGAAGTTGTTTGTGACAAAGTATAATCATTTCTGTGTAGAGCATCTAAACATTTCAGGTGATTTAGGCTTCTATGTCATTGAGGCGTGCTTGATGTTTAGTTGACGTACTTTAATCTGACATGACAGACAGACATAACTCGGTATCATCTAATCGACAATTCAAGGTTATTCAGTCTTTAATCATTATATTGCCTAAAGGAAGGTGAATAAAAAAGGTCCAAGTACAGAGCCTTGCGTGACTATAGGATTAATTTTATTGTATTGACGATTCATCAATAACACGTACAGTACAAATGGAGATCTCTCAGATTAATAGAATAGATTACTGAGATTCATTTCATGACAATTACATTTCCCAGTCTCTGCTATAAAGTGTGCTGGTGAAAGTTGTTGAATACAGCGCTAATACCTTGTCTGATGAAATTAGAAGGTCATTTGTAACTCCCACCAGTGCTGTCTCTGAGCCGCTTTCTAAATCTTGACAGGAAATCTTCAAATAAACTATTGTTATGTAAAGAAAATCCCCAAACTGTTTTAGTTTTAATATAATTTTTTTCGTAAAGTGCCTTTCTCTGTAATATCTAACATTTCTGTTTTAAAATTCAAGCCAAATACGATACCCGTCTCCCAAACCATTGCCATTACAAAGGGTGCCCATCCTCTGGTTTCCAGCCCTTTATATCTTACATTGACCTCACAAATCTGTTGTCTACTCTAAAGTTATACATACCCTGTTTCAAGCAGACCTTACTTTATACTTTTTTTAAAATGATTTGTTATGTGAAACAAAGTGTTCTTCCCGGCTTCCAATAGCCATCCTGTTACAGGTTGTACTTATTTTTAAGGGTATACTTTCAGTTCACACATTCCCGCGCAGTGCCGCAAATGTTTGCTCTGGTCGGAGAACGCACTGCAGAATAGCGTGAAGCCTACAAATTGTAAATGTGCAGACAGCCCACCACCTCAGCAACAAACTGTTCTGTCGACTGACGTCTGGCAGGCGGTACCGCAGTATCCGGACTAAAACCACCAGACTCAGGGACAGTTTTATACCACAGGCCATAAGAATGCTAAACACCTGAGCTCTGTTAAGTGCCTCGATAAACATTCATCTGTTGTCATCTTGCAATTTATTTATTTTTCTAAATATTTTATTAGATATGTTTCATCGTTGGAGGAGCTCGGGTCCTAAGATTTTCATTGCCATTTCTACACTGTAGCTTATGTGCATATTACATTACATTGCATTTAGCGGAGGCTTTTATCCAAAGCGACTTACAATAAGTGCATTCGACCAAGAAGATACAACCTTGAAGAAACAGAATCATATAAATTCATCAGGTTTCATAGAGCCAAACATTTCAAGTGCTACTCAACTGGCTTTAGATAAGCCAGTCCTTTATTAGTATATAAGTGCTTTGTTATTACTTCTATCGCTCGAAGTGGAG
>NW_011368554.1:0-5782 GCF_000735185.1 Notothenia coriiceps | reverse complement strand
GTTTGACCTTTTTAGAGAGATTTAGCAAAAAAAACTCCACCTCTGGGGTGATCTGGCTGGAAATGGGCGCTTTTGCCGTTTCTCTGGAACCCATTGGTCGATTTTGATGATTGACATCTCTTTCTGACCGTTCGAGCCAAAAGAATCAAAGGGGAATGTCCACATACACACCAACGTTACCAAACAAAAGTGGGGGCTATGCGCATGCAGTTGGCCAAAAGCAGGGGTGGGGAACCTTTTTCCTCTCAAGGGCCATTTAAAATGTTTCAACATCCTCCGAGGGCCTTACAAATTATTGAGCTCTGCTTAAAAATACTAAAATCACAGCCCATTCATTTGGCCTTTCTTTCATGCTGTGCAAAGAAAAAGCAACCTCTTAATCCAGATATCTTACCATGACTCATGCATGCACGTGCACAGTTGTGGCATGACCACCAAAACAGAAAGATATGGACACAAGATGTGTGCAATTTAGTTTCCTATCCATGTGAACATGATTTAAGTGGGGGGGGGACCTAATCTCCTCTAGGGGGGTCCGGGGGCATGCTCTCCCGGGAAGATTTTTTTTTTTTAAATATTGAAGTTAAAAGCATAAATCTGGTGCACTTTGAGAGCAACATTCAGAGATCTATGGATACATCTCTCAACACCCATATGAAATAGAACAGTAAGCAGATTTTCTTTTTCTTTATGGATATTTTACAAATCACTCCCCTTTCAAACTGTATTCTTGTTTATTAATAACAATTTTTTTTTACTGTCATATAGTATTTTATACCCGTTTACTTTATTCTCTTATTTTTGTATAACTATAGCCTAATGATCATATAAAGATGTGCCTTTACCTCACTGGTTGGAGAAAAAGCATCTTATATTCGTTAGCATAGCTAGCTAACCAGATGCTAATAACAACAAAGTTATTGACTGTATGATCAGTATGACAGATGAACAGATCGCCACTGGGCTTTCAACTAAAGACACAGCCAGGCAGAAACTGCGGCATGTGTACGGCTCCTTATGGGTACTGCAGTTTTTGGAAGTGGCGGAGCGACGTTCTGGTGCTCTCCGGCAGAACTTCACCCCTGTCAGACGAGACATGTACCACGTGATGACACGTGGCTCGTGTTGTGTTCAAGGACCCTCACTCGCTTGTTTAATTTTTGTTGCGGTCCAGATTTCTTTAATTTTTTTCTTTTTTGCGTGTGTTTATAAATTACCACGAGGGCCATACCAAATGGTCTCGCGGGCCGTATACGGCCCGGGGGCCGGATGTTCCCCACCCCTGATTTAAAGCCTGGCGAGGAAGGGGGGTGGCCTTGTGGAAAGTGTGATGGACTGAAACGCTTGACAAACACAGATAGAGCTGGAAGTATGAATACTACCAAACAAGTATATGCCCTGTTCAGCTCTCTGTGACAGCGGCTTTTTCAATATTTTAGCTTACTGCTGGAAAAGTATCTTAATATATGCCAACAATTCAGAAATCATGTTATAATAAATTAAAAGAACCTCAGATGTCTCTCGCCATTATGTCATGCATTTCCTAATTACAACAATACAAATTTGTTTTATCATTCAAATACAAGTGAATACCAGCATTTTACACTTCTGATTAATTGTCATTAATCACAAATGAATATTGTGATTGACGCAATTAAATGTATTCATTCACTAACACATGTCAGTGATCATTTGCCAATTTTCTCTATTGGTGGGAAATAACCCTGTACAACTGCAGTTTTTGCCTCTTCTGCATTGGCTTCACTGTTTGGTCTCAATATCTGAAAACACATAGATTTTCAACAACGCAGATTTACAGTGTGCAGGAATTCAGCTGCAGCGCCTGCTCTGAACGAAAATAAATGTTTAAACAATGAAACCTCTAGGTCTCTCTTACAGGGGGATTGGTGGAGGGGTCCTTCCTTCCCACTGCTGCCTGGCTGGGCGAGGAACCGCTGGTCTGAGGCAGTTTCCCCGGGGTGCGCCTGCCCTGCGGCAGGAATGTCGAGAAGAAGTTTCTGGAGGGAGTGATGGCGGTGCTGACCGGGCACTGGCTCGACACTAAGTCACTAAGGGGGGCGACAAAAAAGAACATAAGTAATACGTTGAAATTATGCCATCCTCACATTAATGCCCTTGAAACATTTAGAAAGTTATTTTTCTTTTTAAATTGATTTAAGTTCTGCTTTCAATAATATTCATCCACATATCGTCCTCTAAAAAAAAACTATTGCAGGTGAATTTCATTCTAACACTGCAGGCTCAGTTTCCTCAGCTCCAAGTTTGTTGTACAGTCAGATAAGCATACTAGTACATAAGTGTACGCAAAACTGCAGATAGTGTGTTTGTTCCCAGATGAAGAGCAAATCATAGTTCTGTGGCCGTACATGGTCAGGACATCACACACTGAAGATATTCAGGGTTCTCAGTGTTTTTACATAAACGTCAGCGCATCCATTCAGTTACTGCTGCAAAGACTCAGAGCTTATTGTCATCTTTATATAAAGCAACCTAGAGTCTGTTTCAGGTTTTTTACCCGCTGGTTTTGTAAAGCTAAATGTTAAGTTTGAGGCCCAAATATTCAGAGAGGTTGAGATGGCAGGAAAGATTAGCCCTTACACCCCTAGAAATGTTTAAACCGTCAGCTATTCAGCAGGCCAGCAGGACTCAACGTTAAAAAATTAACGCCACTAATTATTTTAACGTGCGATTAATGCATGTGTATTTGTCCTCGGCCCGCCCCGTAGTTTCAGAGCCCAAAGGCTTGACGTTGTTGCTGTTGTTGGATGGTGGGAGATTCCAGCGAGGTATGGATACAAAAAAAGGTGTTTTAAACAGTAAGCCAAGCACACAGCTGATGCTGACAGCCCCGCTCCTGCCGCTCGCTTGCGGCAGACCACGCTTGCAACAGCGATAGCTAAATGGGTGGCTACAGCTTAAAGGCCCTGACACACCTACCCGATTTTGGGAGTCAGAGGCCGTCAGAGGCAGTCTGGCATTCGCGGCGCCCTACACAGGTTGGTGTGTCCCTTTGCGGTGTGTTCGTAGGCGGGCGGCGTAGGCGGGCGGCGTAGGCGACGTAGGCGACGTAGCGGACGTAAAAGTTAGGACGCCGTCGGTACGCGTTCTTTGGTTTCAGGTTGGTGTGTAGCGGCATTGTGGAGGACGAGGGACTGCGTTAGATCATTCGGATCGCATCCAACGTGTCGACATACATCACAGCGCATTATTTTGACACACAGTGGGAACTTCAGTCTCATGCTTTGACTGAAGATGAAGACAGAGGAGCTGCATTTCGCCGACAACTGTAAACAGGCTTGTCTGTTTGAGCAACTGGTTCAGTGCAAAGAAGTAGACAGGGTTGGGAGAGAGTGTAAGAGAGAGAGAGAGAGGTTCCAGGTTGTTGTGTTGAGAATATTCAGGAGAATATTTGTCATTGTTCCAATGATAATAAACAAACATTTGCATAAAGCATATTTGTCCACTCATATGTTGATGAGAGTATTCAAAACTTGGAAAATATATTCCTCTAAGGTACATTTAGAACAGATACAAAATGTGCGGCTAATTTGCGATTAATCGCGATTAAATATGGACATCATGTGATTAATCTAAATTAAATTATAATATATATATAATAGCACAAACAGATAATAAAATCCAATGGGGCGACATAATCACTATGTTCCTTTAAATCAATTCTTACAACTCATATTTATCTACTGGTATACCAACACATTTGTATACTTTTTTTCCTTGTGTGTCATTATGTTTTTAAAATGAAAACAAAAGATGGATCGTACTGACAATAAACAACAATTCATCAGGTGAATTGTTTATTTGGCCACATCAACTGCATCACAGCACACGTAAAACAGCATAAATACTGTATCATTTACAATAAGTTAGTTAAATGTTTTCAAATATATCTTTGATATAAATAAACTGAAAATAATATAGCAGTTATGTCTGCTTAAAGGTGACTGGGATAAAGATAGTGGAGGGACTGAACAATTGGTCTTCTACAACGTCTGTGAAAACAAAACCTTTAGAATTAAGTCAGAATTAGTATTCAGCTCACATCTGACTCTGGCAACGCTCACCATGTCAGACTCTCCAGAACCAGTACTAATAGTAAAAGTAAAGAACTTTAGCACTCTTTATTACGCAGAGGCATGTTCTCTTCTAAAATTCAGCAACGGTCTTTATTTATACACTCAACAACTGAGACTACATATTGAAACCTTTTAGATGAAATTCCAGTACAACAAATACAGTCAGTCGATGCACTGAGGTCAGATTAAACAATGAGTGAGGGCCTGTGTCCACATGGCAACTTTTCTGAGAGCTAATCCTTTTTTTTGCAGCCGCTGCGAGCGCTTTGGGTTGGAAAATATTTGACTTCAGTAAGAGCTGGTGAAATCCCTGCTGGAAATGGAAGAGAAGCTTGATTTTGTCTTTCAGACAGTAACTGTCCAGACAAAGACCTAAGGTGAAGTGTTTTTCTTTAATATGTACAACATGTATGACTGTTGTACTCTTATCTCCGTATGCTGGCTGCCGAAGCTCATTCAGACAGAGCATTCTGAGAGCAAAACTCTTCAGGATGATGTTCATGGTGCAAAAACACATGTATAGAACCACAAGCCGATAGTTAAAAGCGAAGGGGTAGAGCTATTCTGTCACGTTGTCATAGAGATGTTAAATAAGAGCCCTGCCAGAAAAATGGGCTCTGTGGACACAGGGCCTGAGCACCGTGAAGTGCTTCCACCAAAAACATGTCATGTGACTGCCCTCTTTTTGATAGAAACAAAAGCACACAAAGCTAAATCAGGGAGGAAAATCGCAAAAGTGCAACGGTAAGAAAGAAATAAGATGGCTGTCTTCTGAAACAAAACATAAGGGGGGGGGGGGGTAGACCTGCCAAGTATCGCCTTTAGGTGCAATAAAGAACTTTGAACGTGAACAGAGAGACAGATGACAGCCATCTTAGAGAGTCTTCAGTAATACAGTGGAGTTAAAGTCTCACAGCTCAGTGTCCCCAAGGCGGTCCATGTTCTGGACGTACAGCGGCAGCTTGTGGTGGACAGTCTCCTCGCCCTCCCTCTGCTCCCGGCATTCCGTCTGCAGAGCAAACAGCTGGAACACACACCACACACACAGTCAGCCTCAGGACAATCACACAACACCATCAGAGTAATAGAGTCCTATTGTGAACCAGGAAATTAGTACCCCTAACCTGCATATATTGGGCAATTTGCACAATTAAAATAAGTTGCCATAATTAGTATTAATTAGTATTATACCCTATGTTGATAATAGTTTAAAAATATCAGCCGACAGAGAGTACAAATATGGCCACATTCTGGTTAAAACTGTTGATCCTGACTGATTTAACCGGGGTAGTATCAAGGTCCAGAGAAAATGTTTGAATGGTCAGCACATATACAAAGCACCAGGTCACAGGCTCTATGACGGCACATGTGGTACTCCTAAACCCAGTGGCGAGCCGTCAGGGCCCTCTAGGCCCTCTGTGAGGCCTAAGATATTCTACAAAATAATATTTAAAAACATTAAAATAAAAATGTAAATATGTTTTTTTGTTATATTTTTCATTAGTTTTACCAAATAACTTGATTTAATTGTATTTAAATAACATTTCCATAGAAATGATCCTTCGAATCTGGGAATCTGTGAATGTGAAGGGTTAAATGAAAGAAGCTCGTACTCTGGGGAGTTTACTAGTGAAGAGAGGAGCTGGATTGGCGGTCCAGCTATGAAT
>NW_011368553.1:0-2747 GCF_000735185.1 Notothenia coriiceps | reverse complement strand
ATTAATGTTAGAAGTAAAACATGAGAAATAGTATAGCAATATCCTGTAAAATTATGTAAAAACATGAATAAAACTACACATCTTCAGATGTTATACATACACAAGTGTCCTACACTACAAAGTGTTTTGTTTGTGTCTTCAGCCATCCTAAACTCTGAATTTTTTTCATTTATGGCTAGAAAGCATACTAAAAAGCCCAAGATTATAGAATTAAATGAATAAATAAAAACAAGGATGATTGTGTGTTATTTAGAAAAGAATAACAAATTAGAAGGAAAAAAAGATTTTTAAAAATACAGATTTCATTATTCTGAGGCTCTGAGCCCTATTTCTTTTCCTCACAGACGGCAAAAAAAGTCTGAGATTATACGATTTAAAATAAAAACAATAATCGTGGCTTGGTATTGAGTAAGAAAATGTTTTTATGAACCACACAGCTTCCTGTCTTCCAAGACCCGACCTGACAAAAACAAGTGCATGCACGAAACGTGGAGTATCATATGCACGCAAAACTCGGCCTCAGAACTCAATGGGAATGGTTAGCGTATCAAATGCACGCAAAATCGGACTTCTGCGTATCTATTGCACGCATTTCCAATGTGTAAAGTTGTGTCATTTGTATGCAGACTGAAGAGAGTGGGTTGGTTTTTGTAGCCAATACAGATTTTTGCATTGCTAGTATAATTGCACATGCATTTTCTTCAAGGATAGTGAAGTATAGATACTAATTTGGGCGGCTGTGTCTCAGGTGTTGGATGTTCGTCTCCCAATCAGATGGTTGGTCATTCGATTCCCAGCCCTTGCAATGAACATGTTGATATGTCTTGAGCAAGGTGTTTAACCCAAAATGTCTCCCTATGGCATTGCCAACGGTGTGTGAATGTTTATTTCTGCTAGCTGTGTGTTTCCTGCTGAAAAGATGATATGTGATTATTGATGGTGCCACATTGGCTGAAAGACAGTATTAAACCTGTGAGATTCTCTCTCTTCAGACTTGATGCAAGTATTATGTCTTTTACTGTTGTTCAACAATATAATATTAAATTTCCATCACCAGTCTGTGAGTGTTTTTATTGTGTTATATTTTAAGATCCTGAGTGTTTAAGGTATCAGAACCACAACAGTACAAAACAAGACAGCAATGACCAGATGGTTTCAGACGCTATCGCTAAGGGAATAGAGACAATGAGCAATATCGGCCCATTTGTTGCAATGTTTGACAACATTGTTGTTGTTTTGTTTTGTTTATTTAGATTCCCTCAATGTTCCTTAACAGTTTAAAATACCCTACTGTTCATCATTACTTATGTGAATCCAGTTTTTTTTAATTTGTATTGCCTCTTAATCCTCGGGCATAGGGGTTAAGGTGTCTTTTGAAAACATCCACATGAGGCTTCTACTGTTGATGTCGTTGGATTCCCAGCACTTGCAGTCGACATGTCGATGTTCCCTGGGGCAAGATGCTTAACTCCACATTTCTCCAGATGGCCAACAGTGTGTGAATGTGTGTGAATCTTAGTCTCCCTGAGCAGGTGGCATCTTGTATGTCAACCTGTATGAATGGGTGTGAGTGGGTAAATGAGGACTTGTTGATGATATAAAGCTTTTTTGAGGGGTCATAAAGAGACTGTAAAGCGCTTTGTGTGGGAGACAACTTTCCTGTGGCGTGAGCTTTGGGATTACATGCATATATATATAAACACCTAAATAACACACAACAGGAAAGGGAAAAGCATAATATTCCCTCTTTAAATGCTACCCACCTCCACTGTAGCTGTACTGAAATAGTCTCTCCATGATGTTTTATATCAACATCACCAGTGGCAGCCGATAACTCTGCTGAATGTTGTTCCTGTGCATTCCCCCGTTGATTAAACCCTTACCATAAGCTCTTGGCTGTCTGATGAAATTGCCACTTGTCTGGATGGGTACCTGAAGAGGCTGATACACAGTGGGCAGGTTGACTGCTGATTGCTGGCAGCTCACATGGAGAAAGAGCAGCTCTGTGCTTATAACAAGTCCAGCCAGCTCAGCAGGCACTGACAACAAAATTGGCAATTTGCTTCCACTCTGAAATGCTGGGTCAAGAGGTTGATTGGCTGGCAGACACCAATAATTGAATCAAGATAACCAAGCCACGCACCGCTACTCTGTGACTCCGGTGAGCATGGGAATTAACAACCAGACAAAGTTTGATCAATACCTGGATTTTATGGGTGTAATGGTATCCGTATTCGTCCCGTAACGTCACGGTTCGGACTTTCTTAAAAAAACTATGTGCAGACGAACACAAGTATATGCGCTCTTTTCTTCTCCTCTCCTCGAGGCTCGCGCATTCGCAGCGCGCTCCCTGCCTGAACGCCGATTATCAAACTGACTCACAGCAGCCAGCAGGGCAGGACAGCAGCAGCCAGTGACTCGCGAGTGCAACACACACACGCGCATAATGGCTGAGAGAAAGAGCAGCGTTGTGTGGAGCAATTTCTTAACTGGAAATTCAAATTTAGCAAACTGTGATGTGTGCAAGAAGACAGTTCGCTACTCTGGCCACTTTGTATTGTTATTTTTCATGTTTGCACTTTAAATTTGCAAAAGTAAAACGTTTATTTGTCTATAAAAACTGTCCTGTCTTTATTCATGAAAATTAATTCAGATTTAGTCTATTTATGATGCTTTCAGCTAAAAAATCATGTCATGCAGCTCTCCCCTACATAAGACGCTTTTCATTTAAAAAAGTATCGGTATCG
>NW_011368552.1:0-5277 GCF_000735185.1 Notothenia coriiceps | reverse complement strand
ATATTACTGTTGCATCGTGGTTGATAAGACACCATGCATTGGTTGGTTGTTCCAATTTCTCCAACCTATAATTTGATTCGAGCATTTTTAACTCATTCATCACCCAAAGATGATAAATCCTCCTGTCGACACATCTTCTGTCGCAAACTGAAAACCCACATGTTTTTTTTATTTGAAACACCAGCACTTACAATGGTTTGGCTTAATGCAACAAATATATATCCACTTTCTTGTTGTTCTGAATTTCTTCATGGTGTATTGAACTAATTCGCTTTGGGTAAAACCGTCAGCTAATGTAATGAAATTACCTAAAAAGTGAATACATTTTCTCTAAGCCTGAGCTATATTTTGTTTTCATAGATTTTTATCAAAAGTGTAGCGCATAACACGGGACTAAACTGTTTTTAACTCAAGTTGCAGTCTGCTAGGCCTTACTAAACGGCATTAAGCATGCCTACGTATATATAATAATATAAATAAATAAAACCTTGTTAAAATGTGTTTTTTTGGGGAGGGTTTTAAATACTTTTGTCTTTGTGTGTGCATTAATAATGCTCACTGATAGAGTTCACTAGTTAACCTCTCTTCATCATGATGGACCTGCTGGGAATTGAACCCTGACATTGTTAGCATCCTGCTCATTCAGCAACACAGTACCCATATATGAATGAATATACTGTATTTGTGTGTGAGGGGGTATTCAGGTCTCACGTATATACCGCAGGGCTCCAGCTGGTGTGGCATGGGGGGGGTTCTTTGTGTCCCATGTAGTCCCCCCCATCCCATGTGTCCCCATACACGCACACATCAACACCACCTCATCCCCCCCCTTCCCCTTGACTCCCCCGTCTCCCACTAACAGGATTAGAGGACGGAAGGTGCTCGCTCGGCAGACCTAAGGACGTATGGGACACAGAAAGTAACAGAGGTGTGTGTGTGTGTGTGTGTGTGTGTGTGTGTGTGTGTGTGTGTGTGTGTGTGTGTGTGTGTGTGTGTGTGTGTGTGTGTGTGTGTGTGTGTGTGTGTGTGTGTGTGTGTGTGTGTGTGTGACTGGGGCTTAGTGGGAAAATGCCCTTTCTCATGTATGTAGCTCTGGTGGACCCCTAAAGCTTCGAGAAGGTGGCCCCAAGGGACAAGAGACACAACTGGGTCTCTGAGTCTGTCTATGCGACCATGTGTCTGATCATGCTGGGTTTGTGTTGAATAAACAACATATTAAGATAGCAACTATTGTTCTCTAGGTATTACATGTTTACTGTGTTGCTTTTTTCAACAGGAAGACTAATTTCCCCCTCTTGCATCTTTTGAAACTGACTTTAAATCAATAGCCCCCTCCCCTAATACACATAGAAAATCAGATGCAAAGAGAAAACTGATTATATATATTAAGACACCTAATATAAGCAATACATGGGATGCTACACATCTCCTTTAATGGTAAACAAGTGAGAACAGAAAGTATGTAGTACAAATATTAATTTGTATTTAGTGACTTAGAGAAATATTAACTCAAATGTCAATAAAGATAAGGTGCCTGAAGTATCTTTACATCATGAGGAAAAGTTCAAGCTAAAAGATAAAACATTAAGTGGAGCTTCTGTCATGAGGACACAAACTGTATTGCACTCATGTCACCATGTCAACACGCTGTGTGTATCGGGTCACCTGTTACCTATCGTGTGTCTGCACCCATTGCGTGAACGGTGGCAGATATCAATTATTTAAGGGCTTTGCACACATGCTGAGCCAACAGTCCTGTGTCAAGTGATGTTGGAAAAAAAACTATACAAAAAAACTGTGTTCTTTTGTTGAGTCTGGTTGAGCCATTATGGTCAGCTGGTATTAGTAGTAATAACTTTTTCCTCTTGAATAAATACATAAAAATAAGAACCTAATTGTACTTTCATTGCCTTAAAATAGATGATTCATGCTCAACAAGTCTTCCCTGGTTTAATCTTAGTCTATCAATATTGCAAATATCGCACATTTCTGTATGTTTTAGTAATGTGTAACATGTAATGTGTTCCATATTGATCCCTTCAATGTTTATGAGTGTCAGTAAGTTATCTTGTTTGTCTCTCCATGATTTCTCACAGTATGCTATTAAAGCATTTAACAATACCATTACAATAGTCACTTAACGGGCATAAAAAGAGTTGAAGCTTGCAGTTTGCTGCAGTCTTTGTCGTGTAGTTTGAACCAAAGACAAAGGTTTGCCAGACACGTTCTTCCTTGTCTTCTCTGTGTTTCAGGGTCCAAACTATATATTTCTTATCATTTATGTACAGTAATTGTTGACCTGTACAATAGTTTCTGCTTGGATGAAGAGTTACCTCTCTGACAGAACACATTGAATATTTTTCGATTTGGTGTTCCACAGGGTAGCTGCTCGGGTCCACTTTGATTTTCAATTTCTATGAAAAATTTGCCCAGACTTGCAATTATTTGCCCTAGACTTCTGCTTTCAGACGTAATTCATTATTAAGTTATTATCCTATCCGATAATAATCCAATTCAGAGGCAATAATTTAATATAATACATTATTTTATTACATGATATATTTATATAGTTACAACCGGCCCTTTGTGGCCCGAAATGAAATTGAGTTTGACACCCCTTGTTTAAGGAAATGCTGCATGCATTTGAGAGCAGTTGCCGAAATGGAGATGATCACATCATATGTCTTCCACTATATCATCATGCAACAGATGCTTCCAGGGTAACCCAGTATAATGATGTGCCGTGTGTCGAGCTGCAGCTCCTCAGCCTCTGGGCCCTGGTTCCCGGAGAGGCCTACCTGCCAGCACAGGGCACATCGGGAGGGCCAGCACTCTCATTACAGCTACAATGAAATAATTATGAATGCCGCGCCGAGACCTCATCACAGGAATATCTATTGTATTATTTATTCAGCCAGTCCCCTGGTTCAGGGGGAGAGAACACATATAAACTTCCAGCCTCGCTCCTCTCCTCCTCACTCAAGCTCCTGCTTGCTGCTCAAAGCAGAGGTGCTCGTTTCTCACTCTCTTTCTTTCATTCTCTCTTTCTTTATTCTTTTTCCTTGTTGTTTTTTCTTCCGAGATGAGGGAGCATCTATCGGGCCCTGAGGCCTCCTCACAGTCCGGGCTGCCAGCTGTGGACGCTCTGCACTTGCCCTCATCTTTATTTTTGTATTTGCTCTCTTGTTTTTCTGTTTGTTTTTTCACACAACTGGAGCGCCTCCATTTTACCAAAGGACTACAAACAAGAACTTACTGGAATAGGCGGAATAAACCCTCGTTTTTTTTAGAGACATACTTTTGCCAAGGCAAGATGTTTACAGCATATAAAGGATGTGGACACTCATGTCTACAAATACTACATAATATACACTTATCTTATAGTTATAAGAAAAGGATACGTTTGGGCAATGTTGCACGATGGCCTTGTGAAGAGAAACTTTGTTCTGCAAACAGGGTCATGGAGGACGACGCTGCAGCAACAGCATGCTGCACAATAGGCCTCATTCAGAGGCAGCGCTGGATGTGGAGGTGGTGCAAGAGCTGATGGACAACAAAGAGAGAGAGAAAGAGAGAGAGAGAGAGGGAGGCTGGGATGACAGCTGCATCATGGGGATCAGGAGGAGGCGTCGCCTGGGGCACAACAGGTGAGTGATGCTGCTCCCCGGCTGACGTCCGGCTGCTGGACTGGAAGCACTGAGCGATGGCTAATTATTACTGATTGTCTCTCTTGGCTGCTTGAACAAAGCCTAGTCTGACAAATAAGTAGGTGACACAACAATACAACCGGTGACCTATCAAATTCACCAACAGGAAATTGCCGTGCCATGACATTTTGTGTCATTGTTTTTTATATTGCTTTGAAATATGGCAGTGAAAGTGTTAGCTTGAGGCTAAAGCAAACTAGAAGTATTCCTTAAGTGTGTTGCTGGTTCACCGTCAGACTTTGACCTGTCGACTGGAAGACTCATGTTTCTGCATGGCCTCCAAGTGTTGTGTTTAAACAGATCTGATTACACCAAAACACAAATGCTAGACGACTAATTTCCATCGCAGCATTTAATAAGTTATTCTAATCATAAGGAAATAATGTTTCTGACAGCATGTGTGAATCACCTAAATATTGTTTTATCTAGTTTGTTCTGGTAAATTCTTATACGATTCAAATGAAGCCCCTTTTGTCTTTCAAAAGACATTGTCTGGAGCTTAATAGAAATAATGGCAAATACAGTCTCCAAGCATTGGTAATCTATAATGATGGGAGCCGTACAGTCTTCAACTTTAGAAAACAAGTCTATCTTTGAATTGATCAGGATGCAGCGTCATCTCTTCACAAGAAGGAAAGAGACCGGACATTACTCTCCTTTAAAGTCTTCACTATGGCTGCCAGTTTGTTTAAGAAGTTATTTTAAGATCTTACTCATTATTATAAAAGCATAGATTGGTCTCAGAATATGTGATTATCCCGTTATTACTCTGAATCTTCCTTTAGACACACTTTAATTAAAAAGGCTTTTATATAATTGAATTTGAACTTAACCATTTGTGCATGTGTTGCAATTACACTTTAAGCCTGCCTGTGTATGTTTATGTGCAGGAGCATTTTTTATGTGTTGTGGGTTTTTAAATATTAATTTTTTTAATACTGATTGGAATTATATAAACATTTATCTTTAGGCTTTTTAAAAAAATAGTTTTAATTTTACAATTGATTTATGTTACTATCTTGGTATTTTTGTTCTGTCTGTTGAAAATCCACTTTATAGACCAGTTTTAATAATAAAAAAAAAATATATATATATTAGTATTACCTTAAACAATCACTACTTTTTGGGGGGCATTATGATATACTAAAATCAAACTGACCTTAGGCGCTTTCACACCGCAGTACTTTTCCCACGTTAGTTCCGATATAGTTCCGAAATGTTTCGTTCCCACCAAAAAAATCCGGAAATAGAACTAATTAATGAGAACCTTTTTCACCCCCTTTTCCGTCCCCGCTAGAGAGCAGGGACTTTCATGGGAGAAAAAGGTTCCTATTTCTGATTGGCTGGGCGGATTGCAAACCACGCCCCGTAAAACTCCCAAAAAGTGTTGTGAAGCCGCCATTTTATTATCCACGCATTAGCATTATTAGCATTAGCCTAGCGCACAAACGCAGAGAGACTAACTTATGGCAACACAAAATAAAACATGGGAGCGGTTGAGATGAGGAGGTGTCGGCGTTCTGGCGATTTACTCTGAAGGCTTCAGTAGAAGCTGCTGGGACTCCCAGCA
>NW_011368551.1:7258-10906 GCF_000735185.1 Notothenia coriiceps | reverse complement strand
TTTTAATGAGGGAGCCGATGTTCTGCTCCCACTTGAGGTCCTGGGTGATGATGGTGCCCAGGAAGCGGAAAGACTCCACAGCAGTCACACAGAGTGATGGGGGCGGGTGGGGCTGCGTTCTTCATAAAGTCCACAACCATCTCCACTGTCTTGAGAGCATTGAGCTCCAGGTGGTTGTCCCTACACCAGGTCACCAGATGGTCCATCTCCCACCTGTAGGCAGACTCGTCCCCGCCAGAGATGAGTCTGATGAGGGTGGTGTCGTCCCGTTGCGTAAACCCGTTTCTGATTCTGATTCTGAAATGCAGACCATTTACTACTTCAGTTCATATTATATCAAATCTATTTCACTGTGTACATTTTCAGTGGACATTTTGGGACAGTCTAAGGCAGGGGTGTCAAACTCAAATTCTTCGCGGGCCACATTAGCATTATGGTTGCACTCAAAGGGCCGGTTGTAACCATATGAATATACATACATATATATAATATATACAAAATAATGTATTATATTAAATTATTGCCTCTGAATTGGATTATTATCGGATAGGGTAATAACTTAGTAATATACGTCTGAAAGCAGAGGGGCAAATAATTCTCTCTTCAGTGCACATGTCACAGTGCGCGATGCATTGTGGGACATGTCGTCTGTAAAGTGGCATGTAACCGTATAAGGACGTATTATATTCTTTGCAAGCTCTTGCGGGCCACATCAAATGAAGTCGCGGGCCGGATTTGGCCCCCGGGCCTTGAGTTTGACACCCCTGGTCTAAGGGGACAAAATTTGCCTTTTTTAGTTTTTATGCTAATACACAGTTTACATGTGAAACATAAAATCATAAAAAGTAACTTCACAAAACCTAGAATTCAACATTCAGATGCTCTTCAGGCTAAGATTAGTCGCTGGGTGAAGGTAAGGAATGGGTTTGTCTATTTTCATTTGTTACACACTGTCAACTGTACTCTGTATCAGGCACAGTCAACTAGGTTTTCTTCAAACTGACCTTGCAATGTGTGTCACGCTGCAAATCCATCCAATCTGAATGTTTTCAGCTGCTGAAATGACCATTTATGTGGTTATTGCTTCCTTTCTAATGCATCACATGGGCCAAAGTAAAAAAGCTTTGTCAAAGTGAAACTTAACAAGATGTGGTGAAATTAAATTCAACTTAACACTTTGAACAACAAATGCATTCCTTTAGGTTTAGGCAACAAATCTACTTTTTAGGTTTAAGTAAAAAATATATTGGTTAGAATTAGGGTTAGACTGCAACACTTTGTTTTTAATACCTTTCAGTTTTTTTTTTATACCTGGTCACCTGACTTCCCCCTTCACTCATCTCATAATTAAACTGTTTTGCTAGAGGTCAGGATCTTTAAGTGTTCCTTCTTCTGATGATCAACTTTCTGAATTGATGATAAAAACCTACCAGTTGGTGCAGCAGGCTCCTTCTGACCCATATCTATGAGGCTGATAATCACTTACAGTATAAACCTTTTTAATTGGCCGATAGCATTTATACTGGATGCTTAACTTTGCTGAATTGATTTTACATTGGCTTCCATAACCTAATGTAAGTAAAGCTTAAGGGAAACACCTGCAATGCATTATATCAAGCATGGCTTTAAAACTCATGAGATGCATGTTGTGTTATTACTTCTTTTTACATAGTTAAACAGTGTGATACAACTATTTTTTTTACCAATATAATGATGTTTAAGTTTAGCATATTATAAAATGTCATGAGTAATTCTCAACAGAACCCACTATTCCATGTTTTAGTATTCAACATTCATACAGTATTATGCTGAGAAGTAAAAATGTACTTTCCCAAACCAACAAGGGAGATCATTAAAAGATGTATCATCCCCTTTGCAAGACTGTGAGGTGGCTGAGGCCGGAGGAAGGAAGGAGACCGGGAATATTGATTACCCCCCCGCCTCTTTTCAGTAAAGCACACAGCGCAGATCGATAGCACTTCAATGGAGAGCAATCCGATGGCTGCAGTGCAGAAATAGATAAGGGGATCACATTGCTTTGGGTTGGCGGAAAAAATGGCAGCAAAAGTTCTCCCTCTGCAGTCGGCTGATTCTGGACTTAAGGTGAAAAGTTAAGAAGGTCTGATCGTTTCACGGATGAAGTCTGGAAAGGTCTTGGTGAAGAGAGTTTATCGATTACGCTCTGCTTTGTTTTCTCAACTAACTGAAGTGCTTTTGGTGATCAATTAGGTTTCAGTGCTGGTTTGATAGTGAGCTCATGTATGATTGTGAGACTGGGTGTTTATGAAAATAACATCTATATTTATGAATGCTCTGCAAATCTTTTCTGAATTAATGAGGCCCTTTATGCTTTTTGGGGGTTCCCCCTTTCCTGTAGTGTGTTATATTCAGAGTTAAGAAAAGGAACACTCCATGGTTTACGAGAGAATGATCTGATCTCATTCATGATCACAATAAGCAATGGTCTTTAGCTAGAAAGCCTAACACTAATGATGACTGGCTTCTTTTTCGTGTCCTCGGAAATAAATGTTCAGCCCTTATTAAAAAAGCTAAAGCTGATTAGAATAGAATAGAATTCCTTTATAAAGAATTCCTTTATTGTCATCGCAGCAGGTACAACGAAATTACTATCTGAGCTTAACCACTGATTGTTTTAATGACCATTCTAAGTTCTGGAAAACAATGAAATCACTTCAGAACAAGAAGGTTTCTAGTTTCCCTCAAAAACTGAAGGTCAGTGATTCTTTTATTTCAGATTCAGATGTATGTCTAATTCTTTTAATGCTTACTTCAAAAAGGCTGGTTACATTTTTAATGAGCAAAGTCATGACTCTCTAAATGGTCGTACTCACAGCCCTAGTCAAGAGATGAGCTCCCCTGTTTTTGATTTAGCTTATTTCTCGGTCTCTGAAGTCTTACAGGGTTTGCACTCAATGGATCCTAAAAAGTCTGCCGGGCCTGACGGCCTAGATCCTTTCTTTTTAAAAATTGCAGCTCAGATTATAGCTCTACCAGTAGCTGATATTTTTAATCTCTCCCTGTCCACTCACACACTGCCAGCTGTGTGGAAGCAAGCTCTGGTATCGCCCCTCTTGAAAGCTGGTGATCCCACTGAGTTGAATAACTATCGTCCTATCTCAAATCTTTCTGTGTTATCAAAGATTCTTGATTCCCTAGTTTCTACTCAGCTAAAACTTTTTTTAAATTCACACAACATCCTTAACCCTATGCAATCTGGATTCAGATCAAAGCACAGTGTGACTGCCAGTCTGAAAGTCTTAGACGATATCAAGGCTGCTTTGGATAAAAAATCTGTTTGTGTTCCATTGTTTATTGACCTAGCCAAAGCATTTGACACTGTAGATTACCACATTCTGTCTAATGTTATGTTGGTGTCTCGTTTAGGTCATAACGCCATTTGCTGGTTTAAAAGTGATCTAACCGACCGTACTCAAAGCGTCAGGTTGGGTAGTACTGTCTCTGACCCTCTCACCTTGGAGAAGGGCGTTCCACAGGGCTCTATTTTGGGGCCCTTGCTCTTTTTATTATATGTAAACAATATTTGTAGTCAGATGCAATTTTATACCTATCATATGTATGCTGATGACACTATTGTATACTCATGTGCTCCTTCTCTGGATATGGCTG
>NW_011368551.1:0-2536 GCF_000735185.1 Notothenia coriiceps | reverse complement strand
GGCCGGAGAATTCACAAAACAAGTCCAAGAGCCAGAGGTCTGACTTCACGGTAGAGTTGCCACGTCAATTCTGAAGAACTCCCATGTATTTAGCTAGTTCTGAGAGAATCAACATTGAGCATAACACGATAGAACCATAACACCTCCATCAGCTGACACCAACAGGCAGGAACAGGGAGACAACACACTGAGAGCCAAGGCTACAGGTGCGTGTGCTCAGTCAGGACAGTTTGAACTGATAAACTGGGTCAAAGTTATGGGCCTTGGGAAATATTTCCCCAACAGGTAGTGAAATGGCAATGATCTTTGCTTTTGCCGATTATTAATGCACTGTCCTTTTTAGATATGTCCTTATATAATATACTGAATAAAACATTAATAAAATCAATTATTCCTTCAACCCGCAAAGCAGCATTATTGACCCATTCACAGCCCACCAAAGACTTCTGTACTTTTATATTCTTTCATCTTGGAAGCAGTGGGGGAATGGATTTTTTCAAAAACATCAACAAAGTACAGCTCCAGCAGGGATGATCTGTTTTTAAATGCTCATAATACAACAGTGGGGGCTGTATGCAGTCTCACGTGACCAACTCTAGCAGTTTGTTGTTTTTAGTCTTTTGAGAGGTGGTCTCATGGTTTTAAAATGTCCATACAGTTTTTGCAGTAGCTCAAAGGAAGTCCCGGTGATTTGCCTGTGAGGTGACCCGAAACAATGAATTTAGTTTGAGTTCAGAAATGCTTCGTTGAAGTGTTACTTTGCGTTAATACGACATGTATACAGTTGGAGTCGGGGGAAATTAAGTAAAGGAAGGAATACTACACGTTAGCCGCATGGATTTATGCCTCAGTCTACTTTAACATTTATCATATTGTTTGAAAGTCAATATCAGATATTCATGCAGCTCCAACTACTAAATTCAACTAGTCTCTTTTGGAAAATGCCCAAAGTTTGTTAGGTGCACCTAGCTTAGAATAATGCCGTCTAATAAAAGGTTTCAACAATGAATCACACCTTCAGGAAGTTTATGTTCAAGCTTTTTCAGGGAATGATTTTGTCCCAAAAGCACAATGCACTTTCACATCAACTACGGTAAATCAATGTTATTTAAACTCAACTGACCATCCTACTATATAAATAGGATCAACTAAAAAGTACCTATTTTAAACGTCAGGCTTCTTGCTTTGGATAAGGCTTCATCACCTGTTATCTCTCAACCTGTGCTAAAGTATTAGCATTTAGCTTCTAATCATGACTTTAAAACAAAATGTAAAAGTTCACCCAATGGCCAATCTCCCAAAAGTGAGGTCTATTTAAAGCATAGCAAGAAAATGTTCTAACATTGCCAGCGTCTGCACACATATTACGGGCTTACGTTTGCTGTGTATTATGAAGAAAGTAAAACTGACTCGTTCCTCTTTCTCTTCCAAATCTCCCCCTGTAATATATGCTTATCTGGAAGCAGAGGAAACCGTCTCCTTTAAGCTCTCATTGCCACTATTTCTTGCTTCTCTTTTGAACTCCATTATTCTCGGCTTAAATCAATATTTTTATACTTTACATCTGAAAGATATATGGCTTTAATTACTTCAACTAAAATCTCTTCAATACCTCTCTTCAGTTCGTCTAAAACTGATTCTGAACTTTGAAAATGTATTCGTTTCTTATGTTAGTTAAAGTATCATGAGGACACAACAAAGAATTGTCCACACGGCCCTTATGCTTATTTTATAGTTAATCATTTGTATTTAGTGTCTCAACTGTGACATGTCTCCACGGCTTTAATGCTCAAAAGGTCTGCTCTGGTTGGTTAGCTGGCCGGCTCTGTTGTGATTGGTCAACACCTTAGAGATGTCCCGCCCCTTAGACTATCTCGTACAATGTGTAGCAATGTCACCATGTTCTGTAACTAAAAAAGAAGTCAAATTGAGGCGTTTCAGGCCATCACAAATGTAGGTTTACCATCGAGACACATGTAATCTTTAATTTATTCTGCAATATTTATTACCTACCATGTCTGTGAGCTGTCCACCCACCATTTTGTTTTCTTTGTACAGACAGTATATAGTCGAGAGGGAAATGTTTGAGGGGGAGAAATGGAGGAAAATATAATCTGAAGGATTTAAGTTGAGCTAAGTGGGGCCCCCGCTCTCATCACTGATGTTGTGGTTAATAAAAAGACAGGTAAGTTATTAGCTCCAATTAGACACATTACAAGAGACATGATAAAGTACTCGGGAGTCATAAAGTCTGATCATACGAGAAACAGATTCAAGGCAATCAATTTAAAGAAGCCTTGAATATATTTCTTCTATTCAGATATTCATAAGGGTAACGGGAAGGGATTGCGAGTCATAAAAGTCATTAACCATGAGTCTGACTCAGATGATACTCTCCATCAAGAGACCTTTTTAAATGTAATTTATACAGTACTGTTTCTGCCCAGCCATCCTTTGAGGTGATGATTTGTTTTTACCTATCATTGAGATTATAAATATGAGATGATTTGCTTAATGTAAAGGGGTTGTGTAACGA
>NW_011368550.1:0-3167 GCF_000735185.1 Notothenia coriiceps | reverse complement strand
CTCTGTCTTTCCAGATGTAATTAATATATTCAACATAATAGAGTGCCACAGTGACGCATCTAAAACCCCGAAGTAAGTTAGCATTTTACCACTTCCTTCGTCAAAAAAGCTTTCTCCATAGGTTTTTGAAAAATATCTGGAAATAAGGTCTGTGGTTGACACACATTTAAGAGACGGATCACGTTTTGTTCTACGACATTAAATACATCAGCAGTGACCCCACTGGCAGATTTCTGAAGAGTTTACGTGTCTGAAAAACAGTGGTTGTTAACAAGAGGCTGAATAGGACTACAGAAGTTGTCGAGGCCGTTGTACGTCACTACGCCGAACACGTTTGTTTTTCCCCGTGTTCTGCTTGAAAGCAAGTACCTGCATGCCTCCTGCAAACTGTTAAAACAAACGCTTCAACTTGTACAATTTTGAATCTGTATTTTTGAATATGGATCTTAAGTTGGCATGACGTTGAAGAAGCAACCATGCTGTAGTTCGTTTATAGCATAACGTTTGCTTCAGGCGACTAGATTTATGATTAGAAAATTATAAAAGTAGGGTATGTGGATATTATCCGGCTGAACAAAACGTGATCCGTCTCATAAATGTGTGTCGACCACAGACCTTATTTCCAACAATTTTCCAAAATCCTAAGGAGAAATTGCATTGCTTTTTTTGTCGAAGGAACCGGAAGGAGTTAACTTCCGCGTTGTAGGACGCGGCAGTGCGGCACTCTATATCTCATCAAAGAGGAGGCAAAAGTATCTTGCAGACTTCTTTCTCAGTAGCATGTGTATTAATAGTATGATTCATGTCAACATTTTCAAATGAACAACAAATTATTTACATTGTTTCTAATCAGATGTGACGTGGAGCTATAACAATACGAGAAAAGACCAGCAGAGCTGTCTTTATGTAACAGAACCATTATACCACATTACTCGTGATAATGGACCTGCATTAAACATGGAGTTACATAAAGACTGCTCTGTATTTATGCAGAAAGACGCAGCGACAGTTGAAGATGTGCTTTTGCAATGCATTTGATATCATTGTTTTCAGTCGATTTTAAATACGCTTTGCACTTCAGCCTAAATCTGCCACATTAAGGAACAAATAAACTTCAGGAAAATCCCAGAGATTCTTTTAGCATCTGAAAGCATATGTTTTATTTAGAGATGTTGAATAAAGTCCCCTCAAAGCCCAGAGGACATTACTCACAAACCATAAAACCGCTCTGCTAACTACAAAAAAGCTCAAGAGTACATCCACTCGGGGACTTCAGAAATGGCTTCATTATATAAATAGTCCTTCCAGAAAAACATTACTCTTATACATCTGAGAAGCACTGTCTGCTCATGGGCCTGTTTGGATCAGCATAACAGAAAGTCTCGTCTTATCAGAATAAAATATATCAAAGTATTTTCATCTAAACATATAGATGACCGAATGTGGCACTTAAAAAAAGAGCTGTATTTAGGCCTGGTTTTGATAAAATATTCCTTTACAAAAATGTTTGGATCAGCATAACAGAAAGTCTCGTCTACAAACATTTTTGTAAAGGAATATTTTATCAAAACCAGGCCTAAATACAGCTCTTTTTTTAAGTGCCACATTCAGTCATCTATATGTTTAGTTGAAAATGCTTTGATATATTTTATTCTGATAAGATGAGACTTTCAAGTGGTTGAAATACAGATTTTATGGGTCAGTGTGGTCAAAGCCTTTCTTTCTAGGCGTCACCTCTTACTAAAAGCCGAGTACATTAAGGGACTTTTTTTCCTCAAATTCCTTTTGTTGTTACATTACTTTTATCATCTGGCATAAAAAGATACCAACCTGCTTTGACTCGACTGCTCAGATGCTGTAAGAGGTGTTATAGTAATTTCTTTAAACAAATAAAATTAGTTATATCATGGACAGCAGTTTGACAGAGGAAGCAATCTCCCTTTTCAAAAGAAGGGTACACGGGAGCATCAAAGAATAGCAATCAACACTGTTTGCTTATGATGTAACAGACAGTCATGGCGTATAGACTTTTATGATTTATTTTTACCCAAATTAGCTCATTCGCTAATGTGAGTTTTGTCAGCGCAAAATGTTTTCATATCCCTGGAGAGTTTCCCGTGGGGCTGTGAGTCACACTGGCTTTCAACATTTTCTCTGTGGAGCAGTTAAGGACTTTACATTGCATTTTAGTTAAGAGTAATATCATAAGAAACGGACCATACGGATGATTCAAACGCTGAGCACTTCGGGATCTGAACACAGATATGAAGTGCGTTATAAATTAAACTTATTATTATTATTATAAATCTCTAATTCTCACTGAGCAGCTTCCTTATTAGTAGTGTTGAGTCCCTGCATTAAAAATCAAACTAACTTTCATTGCCTTCGATCATCATTAGCGGAGTTTTGTCTCTTGAGTCGTTGATGAAAACTGAGAATAATGTCTTGTGGTTTTTGAATTTTAGTCACAGCTTTTCTGAAAATTAATGATCCTTCCAATGCTGTGCAGCCCATTTCAAAATGGTTTAATTTGATTTCTTGTCCTCATTTAACTCCGAGAGAAGATGCATCACTTAGCTGTGGTTTATTGAAGGAGCACGCTTCCACACCCATAAAGGCCCAGACACACCGGCCCGAAATCGACAGTAAATGGGAGTCGGGCCGAACATGAGCGTGGGCACGCCCTATTCGGAGTGGTGTGCGCCGCACCGTCGGGTCTTTTCTGCCGACCTGACGCCACCGGAAGTCGGGCAAAGGGATAACACTGATTGGCTGTTCAGCTAGCGAATCAGTGCATGAGAAGCGTTAACGGAAGTGAGGGAGGTAAACAAATGATTTAAAATGGAAGATGGAACACACACGGACGGCTATTTCACCTCATCGGTTTATAGAGCTCCTGTTCGTTCATGTTTTCAATGGACGAGAGGGAAAATGGAAAGAAACGCGATTTGTTGTTTGTTTATATCACGGAGTCTGTTCTTCTTCTCTGTTTTCCGGTTGTTGCCTCTTTTGAATGATGAATACACACTACCGCCTCCTGCTGGTAAGCAGAGTTATTGCCACTCACGCATACGCAGTTCATACGTGCTCGGCTCGGATTTGCGGTGCGATGTGCACGAAGTCGGCAAATACGCAGGAGAGTCCGGCGACGCAACAGTCGTTGTCGG
>NW_011368549.1:0-4582 GCF_000735185.1 Notothenia coriiceps | reverse complement strand
ACAGGGTACAGTGATGGGTTAATGCTTTACAGTTTGTCACAAATCTCAGTGCGCTGTGATACGCAGCATCTAACTTGACCAGGCAATTGGCAGGTGCATTCATATAAATCAAATCACCATAGTCCAGCACAGGTAAAAAGGTCACAGTGACTAGCCTTTTCCTGGCCTCAAGCGAGAAACAGGACTTGTTCCTGTAGAAGAAACCTAGCTTAACCCTCAGTTTTTTAAGCAGGTTATTGACATGACGTTTAAAAGTGAGACAATCATCAAGCCAGATACCAAGGTATTTGTAACAGGTAACCACTTCAATTTGTATTCCTTGCATAGTTACAATATCTACAACAGGCTCTGGTGTCTTTTTAGCTTTTGAAAAGAGCATTACCTTGATTTTATCAACATTTAAAAGAAGCTTTAGTTCAGAGAGCTGAGTCTGAATAATGTTAGATGTAATGTTGATGTTGCGATTGTAATTGCTGTGATGGAACAACAAGTTCAGACTATCTGACAATATATTATTATGGTATTACTCCTCAGGTGTGCCTGGACCTGTGGGACTCTCTGAGCGTGGCTGAGGAGGGAGGCATGGCCTGGCACTGCCGGCAGATCCGGGAGAGTGACTTCATCTTGGTGATATGTTCCTGGGGCCTGAACCGCAGGAGTGAAGATGACGGGGCAGACGAAGGACTCCACTATGGCTCTAACGCCTTCTGTTCTGAAGCTGCAGTTAAACGTATTGGAGAGGAGGTGGGCCACGCCAAAGCCAGAGGCCAGGACTTGTCCAAATACATGGCGGCCATTTTTGATTATTCCGATGAAACTGACATCCCCACCGAACTGAGGCTAGTTTCTCACTACATATTGACACGCGATTTACTGCTGCTTTTCTCCCACCTCCATGGAGTGGCTCTGCACGGGCCGGGGTATTACCTGAAGATAAATCATATATCAGAGGACGGGTTTACTAAGTTACCATCCGGAGCTGCTCTGCAGTGGGCTATTTATGAGGCTCGGACGGAGATAATGGCAAAAAGGCATCACTCTGTGGGAAGTGAAGGGGACTAAGAAGAGAAAAAGGACTCCATGTCTAGAAACTTCCAGGCAAATAGGGGGAGGTGTGGCTCAATTCCAATGTGGCCCCTACCAGCTTCCAATCCGTTTCCGTGTGGAGGGTCTGCCAAATAAAGTGCCATTCCAAATCCACTAGTGTGGAGTGGAAGTTATAGAGCAGTGCATTGTTGACGTATTTTTGTAGTCCAACCAGAAAGTTAGCAAGGGCTCCCTCCGAAAAAGCAATGGGATTTTTTCCATTGGATTGAAGAGTATTGCAGAAAATAAGATCTGCGGCCAACACAAGCTTATGATAGTTAGACATTTTGTTCAGTGGTATAATATCCACATATTAACACCACTCTTTCAAAAGCGTTATTGCAATTGCCAGAAGTAAAAAGCTAACGTAAAGCTATATACAAACTTCACATGGTGACATGACCCCACGTCAACACCGCTAAGCTAAAGGCAGCTAATGTTTAGCTTTATGATGTTTAGTAGTCTAATATGGTCACTTGTTATCAACTACTATTTTTAATGACACAAAGAAGCTTTAAAAACGCCAATTGGGTATTTAATGAGGTATTTTATGTCCTAGAAAAAACAGTTTTGTTGTGAAGCCTGCCACACCCTACAGCTCATTCAATAAGTGAGACTATGTAGGCCGTTCTAGCCGTCGCAGAGTGGAAAGGTGAAGGGGTCGCTTTGGAAGTGGGGCGTTGTGAAGGTGACTAATACATCCACATTCCCAGCTAATGTGTACTTAGGCAATGAACCAACATAATATGCTACACATAGTGTGCCCGGAAGGATTTAAAAAAGAAAAAACAGTATGCATAATGGTCAATAAAGCTATCTTAGCCCCACGAATGTATTTGGCAGACATTTTTGTTTCTTGTAATGTCATGTTAAAAGCGTGTTTTTAATATTAACTTTGTACATGAACTAGTAATCTCAAATGTGAGGTTTTGAAGTTATTCTGTGTTAATGTTTTCCTTGAAGTACACATTGTATACATGCATGTTTTGCAGTACTACACATGTATTAATGCATGTGCATATCACATACATGGGAATGGATGAATAGGTCAAATCATTTTAAAATTAGGCGAATGTGAGGTCACGCACTGATAAATGTGAATTGACTTGCTCTTTTTTGTGAAATATTGATTTTATATTATAAATCTAATCATTTAATAAAATACGTTTTAAAATAAGTGATTTCTGGCTATCACCTCTGTATCAATGACATGTATACAGTACCAGTCAAAAGTTTGGACACACCTTCAAATTCTAAGTCTTTCATTTATTTAAATTTTTTCTACACTGTAGATTTATACTGAAGACATCAAAGCTATAAAAGAACACATGGAATTATCTAGTAAACAAAAAAGAGTTAAAGAATCCAGAAAATGATTTATATTTTGCTGGCTACTGCAGAAAGCTGTGGTAGCCATGCTGGTTAAGTATGCCTTGAATTCTGAATAAATCTCCAACAGTGTCACAAGGAAAGCCAGTTTCATCAAGCGTTCGATGGTTTTTGCGACTGTACTTGAGGATAACTCCAGAGTTCTTGACATTTTACGGATCGACTGGCCTTCATTTCTTAAAGTGTCGTTCTTTCCATAATATGGATTACAACAGTAATAGGGCTTTCCACTGTGCACTAACCCCCTACTGCACAACACAACTGATGGTCTCAAACACATTAAGAACTCAAGAAGGCAAGTTATTCCACAAATGGACTCTTGACAAGGCACACTTGTTAATTGAAAACCATTCCAGGTGACGACCTCATGAAGCTGACTGAGAGAAGCCAAGAGTGTGCAAAGCTGTCATCAAGGCAATACGGGGCTACTCAGAAGAATCTAAAATAAAAATCATATGGATTGTTTACACTTTTTTGTTACTAGATCATTCCATATGTGTTATTTCATAGTCTTGATGTATTCAGTATTAATCTACAAAGTAGAAACAATTAAACATAAATGAAAAACTTCGAATTCGAAGGTGTGACCAAACTTTGTACTGTTATGTATGAATCTGTTGAGTGTTTTTTTGCAGGTAGGTATTGCTGATGATATAGGTTGCCAGGCTGTTGAAAAACAAACGTACTTTCTGTGTCTAAAATAACATTAAAAAAAGTGATCAACCCTCATCAGACTACATTGCATTACATTTATTTTGAGCGTATGGTTGGTTCGTTAACGATTCATCTTTCCTCACTACTGAAATTGTCGGTCCCATTTTGCGACGTAAGCAGAAGGACCTGGCAACCCGGTCCGGGTTGGAGCACTCATCCCTGTGAGCTCAGTCATCTATCTCTGACAGGCAGCGTGGAAAGATGGTGCTCGACTTGGACCAGTTTCGCACCGACAAAGGTGGCGACCCAGAAGCCATCCGTGAGATCCAAAGGAAGAGGTTCAAAGATGTTACACTCGTTGATAAATTGGTCGCTGCAGATACGGAGTGGAGAAAATGTAAGACCCCTGTTATTTCTGTTGTTTCAGTCATAATAGCTAACGTTAGCATGGTGGCTCATGCTAGAGTAGAGTCAGTGTACTTTCTACTGAGGCTAGCTCACGCCAAACTCTATTCAAAAATGTGTCTTTATTGTTAGTAGGTGAATATAGCTATCGTTTACATTCTATATGGGATATTTGAATACTTCACGCATAATTAGGAATGAAGTATTTTATTCGGCACCTTAAAGTGTTTGTCAAATATTGATTAAAGAGTTTTTCTTTGTATTAATTCACTTCAGACCGCAATAAGGTGACTTTCGCTCACTGAGTTACACTGCAGTGGACTGCGAATCATTTCAGAAAGTAAACTATTTAAATAGTAAAAGCCTTTCTAGGTGCATTACATGTATGCCGTATACACAAGTGGGCATCATTTTTAACAGTGTGTAACATAATTTACTTTGTACAAGACCTGATATTTGATTATAAAAAAGTATATCCGTATTTGAATGGATGAAGAGAACAGCACTCAATGGGGCTAATGTTAGCATGGCTAACACCATTTAACGAATCCAAATGAGCCATGTGGTTATTTTATAATACGTGAACGGTAATTACTCAATAAAAGGCTATAAAATAAATGAACACCAAGCTGTAGTTCATATAGTTACATATTTGTATTGGAAGATATGACACAAAAGGGTTTGCTAATGTTGTGTTAGCTTAGCGATGCCGGTAAAGTGAAATCTGATGCAATCCCAGCCTGCAACATTACAAGTCAACCAGGGTAGCTACAGATAGGCGTTCTGACTCAGCGACTGATTGTATTACATTACATGTCATGTAATTTGTTAGACGCTTTTATCTAAAGCGACTTGCATACATTCAGTACCACATGAGCAATTTGGGGTGAAGTGTCTTGCCCAGGGACACAACGACATGCTGACTGCAGTGGGACTCGAACTTGATATCCCCTGATTCCAAATCCAGCACACTTTCCACTGAGCCACAGCCTCCCATCCCATTATCATCATTACATTTTGCCATGTGTATTTTGTTTAAACGTTTGCA
>NW_011368548.1:0-4511 GCF_000735185.1 Notothenia coriiceps | reverse complement strand
GCGTACTTCAATTGTATTGTGCTATTTTTGAAAAAGGAAAAAAAGAGAAATTACCTAAATTAATATATTCTGAATGGGTGACTGCCAACAACTTGCATTTCAATGACAACTCTAAATAACGATCCTACCTCAAGAAGCATGTCCTTGATCTGCTTCACCGAGATTCATTTTTAATAAAAAGTGATATCACAATAGTAACCAAAGTATTTTTACTCTCACAGTAGCCTCTACTACTTTGTATCCTCTCACAGAACTATTCACAGTTCAAAGGCTGCTAATTTTGGTCAAACAGCAATTTGCCTATACAGTGCAACTACAAGGCTATCTACTGTATTTGAATGACAAAATATGACACTCACCTTAAAATGTCCTTTGTATATTTCTATTTGTCTTAACTGTCGGTACTTGTCCAGGCATGTTAAGTGGGAGTGGACTTGAAATCCTTAACTCAAGGTGTAGAACAATTAAGTTATCGAGCCAATCACATTACTTACAACTTGAATTTAGTTTTATGTCAATTAACGCAGAAATCAGAGTTCAAATTACACACAATATTAAGTTGATGTAATTACTAACATTATTACGTCAACACAACTTATAAATTAATGTTTGCAACTTAAAATGTTTATCTAAATCAATTAACTCACATTTTTATCTTGCAACCATGCATTTAATTAAGTGGAGGTGAAAGGTCGCCTGAATTCGTTTTTAGAGTGTATTTTTCCACCCTTCTCTTTTTAACATATTTCTTTCCAAACCAGCCTGAGCCCTAGTGACATTACATGCTGGAAAAAAACATGTGGGTGGTTTTTGTCCTCACCCTCTGTCTCATCCACAGAGAGAGCAGGTAAACTGTGTATAAGGGGCTGAATCTGCCCAGATATGCCTGCCAGAAGCTAATTTCCCAGAATTACTGTACCAACAGGACAGGTAGTGCTGGTAAAATTATTTCTTTCAGTTCTAGGGGATTCAATTACCACTGAGCCTGGGGCTTCAGTTATAGTAAAAAATCTAAAAGCCTTTGTTGTCTTTGTTTGCAGAACGTATAAATATTCCGTTACAGATCAAAACATGTAGTAGATAAAAAGAATAAATGCATGAGTGAGAGAAATAAACAATGCCTTGAGATGGAAAATGCAGTAGTCCTTAGATGAGTTGCTGGTTTTGGCATATTCATTTTTTTCCGAAGAATTTTAAGGACTTCTTGTCAATGTTGGCTCAATGGTTAATCTTCAAAGTTCATTCTTGACACCTGTCACAGAGGTGGGGAAAATAATCTCTACCATTTCATGAAAATGTGTCCTATTTAACAATAAGCTCAAGAACAGCTACTACATTGAGCTTGTGCTGAGAGGCCACCATGTTTTTAAAACAATACAAGACACATATTTAAGTATATAGTCTTTCATGGTTGACTTGACTCATAGAATGTAAGTGAATGTCCGTATCAACCCCCTAAAAGCCAGAGAATGTCCCCAACGTAACTCGAAGTAATGGGCTTTCCTCTCACATTCTGTACCAATGGAAACAAAACAATGGCTGTGCTCACACCAGTCAATATATCAAACAATGACACACAGGCATACTGTATAGGACAATGCACCTATTAGTGGGGACCTAATGTGTCTAATCTATCACGGAGGACGTTCGATCGTTTCTTCTGCTTCTGTAGACAAAACATTACCTTAGTTATCCATCTTTTTTTTGGTCTTCTCACTTCAACTGCAGCATGTCTCTCCTTTAGTCATATTTGATGACAGTGGAGTTAATGTGGCAGGTGTCAGTTCCCGCTTTCCAAGAAAACATAAAGGCAGGCAGCCAGGCAGGCCACAGTGATTTAATTGGAATAATGTATGAAATGAGTCAGAGTCGCAGGCAGGGAGTGTTAACTCTCAGCTGTGCCAGCTTCGACAGAGATCAATGCACCTAACCTCAATTCAAGAAAACATTCTTTAATGGATCCCCCCGGGATCTGCACAGAGCCTCTTCCCTTCTCCTTACTTATTTATTTATTTTAATATTTTTTTTCTCCCTCTTTTCGACTGTGGCACACTCCTTTTAATTATCCGCCTGAGGATTACCAGGCCGGTGGGAGAGGATGATTTTTTATCCTGTCACACCAACCAATACTGTTTTTACCACAGTGCTTTCTCTCCTCTTTGTATGTATCCTCATGAATGTTTCACCTGACAGCATGTTAAGGTGACTCTTTGAGCCTCTCATGTTTTAAGGTTGACATCACGTTTTAGCCTAGAAGTGGCTGTAATGTAATTATTTTCCCCATAGAAATGGTCAAATCAACGTAATTCAGTATGTTCTTGACTTTTACTTAATATTTGGAGCATTGCAATTCCTCATTGTGGGTTTCATCACCATTCTTTTTTTGCTTTAATGTTCATTTTCCTCTCTAACAATCACACACTCTTGCAAAATCGAAATAAATCCGACAAAAAAGGCCATAACACTGTATTCATCTTTGCACAATACAACATTTTATTGACTTATCACAGATGACATTTTTTCATACAACTGCAGGAGCTCTCTTTGGAAAAAGAAAAGGCTATTGTATTAGGTGTGCTGTTGGTTTAGTGCTTTTCTCGTGCGCTGAACTACTTTTTGTGCCTGCAAGTAGTCGAGTGCATTGGAGGACACACAGGAAAAATGAACATCAGAAAGTCACAAGAGTTGAGTGACAAAATATTTGCAGATGTGACAAAATCTGATGTGCTGCTGGCTCACAGAGAAACACATTTGAGAAAGGAACTGTCTTATAGTTTACATCTCTTCTGTTTGTCCCCGGTAGACTTATTAATTATTCATTGGAGTGATACACTTCCAGTCAGGTAAAATATCCCTGAGAAAGCCTGAGTCTGACAAATCTCCACAGCCACATTTTTGTAAGTGCTTGTTTCTTTTTACTTTGAAAATCAACACATTTTAAGTGAAATGCCACATGTGACTGTCCTTCATGGCCTGTCTTCCTATGTCTTTGTTCATTACCATGAAAGAATCACAATGCTTTTAGGAGAGGAAAATTAATTACATTTGACATTTACAACAATTAGACGCCTGTGTCAGACATAGAATGAAACTATAAAATAGTCTGACAGGTTTATGCATCACAGCCATGAATACATCATGTACTGCTTTTGATCAACCCTATAGTGAAACATAAGTGTACCATTTCTGTCTGTGCTGCTCTCATGTTTTGAAAATGAAGCCAAATAAAAAATAAAATAATCTAGTCAACAATGTTGGCATTTATTGTGCATTAAAAAGTGTAAAAGGAGTTATGTGACGCACAATTCAGCCTGGGAAAAAAACTGGTAACATGAAATGCTCTTTTTGCAACGTGATACTGAATAAAGTCTGCTTCATATCGTAGTGAAATGTGGTTGATTAGTTGTGGGGTCGTAGTAGTGTTCACACGGTGCTACAGTTGAACACAGTCAGTATTAGGTTGCAGAAGCTCTGAATGCAAGTTTCTCTCACAATTGTCAAATTGTATCTCGGACAGTTTAGTGCCTCCTTTGTTTGTCTGTATGTCAAAAACTCCCTGCACTTGGTTGTACTGTACATGTGTGTTAGTCTCAATTGTTTTTCAGCCAAGGACCCCTTACAATATAGAGAATACACCAAGGACCCCCTCATTCTGATTTGTGATTTTGGGCTATATAAATAAAAATTGACTTGACTTGACATGTATGTCCCTTGGAATAATCTGACGTAAGCCTATTTTTTACACTTCTATAGTCTTAGATATGTGAAAGAACAACACAAGAGAAATGTATTAGAAAGATATTAGATAGGTATTAAACATAGTTGCACCATCTCAACACAGAATACCCATAAAACAATCAATCAATTAGCTGCAAGTAACACTGTACCTAAACAAAATATCAAAGAGAAATCAAGATAAAAGTGATCATTTGAAGTGCATTTCAGAACACACACACACACACACACACACACACACACACACACACACACACACACACACACACACAGGGGTTAAAGTGGGCCGGAATGATCCAGAACAGCGTTCCGGCACCTTCGATTAATAAGTAAATAAATCTGATTGGCAGTTTCATACATAATAATGTCAAGAGAGTTCACAGGGCTGCCAACTCTCACACAATTGACATTTTTCACACGCTCTCAGCCACAAGTCAATTTTCTCAAGCAGTGAAAAACAAATTCATAACTGATAATGTCATGGTGCGAAAAGAGGACACTACTGCACATTGCGCAACAGCAGCACCAGGCATCAGACCATCTGAATAGCGAGAAATATACACAAATGTATTATATTGTAACTTATTCCCATGCATGTTGCTCAAAGTAATCTCAGTCAGTCTCACTTCTGCGGCTCTCCCTCTCCTCTCGCGCCAGTGCGATGAGCCGCGCAGAGCCGGACACATCAGTGGACTCATCCAATTGAACCGCGAATTTAGACCCTCTCAGTCTTTCCAGCAGTTGTGATTTGATATCAGCAGACATGTCCTAAATTC
>NW_011368547.1:0-2926 GCF_000735185.1 Notothenia coriiceps | reverse complement strand
TCTTACTACCCTTTATTTGTCTTCTTCTTTCTCCAATTCCTCTCAATTTGTCTTCTTTTGTGATTCATTGCTCATGTCAGAAGGGTGAAAAATAATCAACTTGAAGAGAAAAGTGAGTGATTGTGTGTGTGCATGTGTGTGTGCATGTGTGTGTATAGTATGTGTGTGTGAGTTGATGAAGTAGCTTTTAATCCAAAATCCTACACTTTCTGCTGAAAACCTTTTGGTCATGGCAGGTTACACACACACACACACACACGCGCGCGCAGACACACACACACACACACACACACACACACACACACACACACACACACACACACACACACACACACACACACACACACACACACACACACACACACACACACACACACACACACACACACACACACACACACACACACACACACACACAGTTCAGAGAGCCACAGTATTTCTCATATGTTGTACAAACTCAGCATCACTTGGATTAATGGAAGAATGGAATCACACATTTCCAGACACACAGGCACAGATGTAGCAGGAATCACACACAATATATCAAATGTACTTCTTTCTACATATGGAAACGCACACACATGCTCACACACAGTCAGCACTGTGATGCTTTAGGGGTCAGACCCTTGAGATGGCTTCAACAGCACCATCCACTGTGTGTTCATGTGGTAGATTATGGAACATTTGAAGAGTTGGCTTTTGCCTGGATCCTTTTCCAGCCACATGCAGATGCTTAGGTGGAGAAGAGAAGCCTACAATTCTATTAGGTATAAATATAAAGATATATTTTGTATTGGAACTGGAAAGATATAGCTAAAGGACAAATAGCAAAACATCTCAGAACTCCAAAAAAAATGCAAAAACATTGCTGCAATACTTTCCCATTTGAAATGAAAGGAGGCGTGGATTGTGACCTAATTTGGGCGGTTTTCATTCTTAGCTAATTAAAGATACTCTATGCAAATGTCAAGACTCATAGAAAAGAGGACATTTGAGAATATGAACCAGAATTGGCGTGATATTTTAGAGGTGAGTGCACTCTACAACCTGCACACAAAGGACTATCAGGAGTCCTGCCAGAGATACATCTTTGGTTTTTGAAATGTAGGTCAAAATTTGATTTCATTTATTACAACAAGGATGTATCGCAACACTAACTCAACGTTTCGCACACGATCAGGCCCCTTCACGCTTTAATTATATTCCTGTGTTTAAATTATTTCTTTGACTTTGTGATATGAGAAGGTCGGGTTACGTTTCACTACTCATTAAGTCAAAAGGAGAAGATACATGAACATGCCTATGCACATAACCTTCAAGGTATGGCATAACACCTCCACAAAGTATACACTTTATTTTAATTAAATCTTTAAAGTTGTTTCAAGCATTTCTTTCTCATACACGGAGAAGTTTGTTCAATGACTCGTTACCTTAACCAACCTGCTTATTGTGACTAAATGTTTTTAAATCTTCTTTTTCTTACCTTTCTTCTTTACATTCATTTTGTTGAGCTTGTCAGGGGGTCCGCGGGGTCTTAAAAAGTATTACAAGTTGATAAATCAATTTAGCGAAAATGAAGGCTATTAAAAAGGCATTTTCCAAGGTATTCCATTTTGTAGCTTGTTTTCAATAAGTATATAAATGGTCCAAAGAGGTTGTATTCTACAGTGTGCCTGAATGTAATCATTGCGTAGGTGTGTAGTGTGATTCTGTGGAGTTTATTTATGGCATCCCGTTGGATTTGACGTCATCTGAACAGGACATCGCACGCTCACTGCTGCAAAGGTCCATTTACGCCGGTTGCTAAACAACATCGTTATGGGGAAATACAAGTCTGCGTCCAAATGGTTGGAAGATAAGGAGGAAGGACAATCAGTACTGTATATAGTCAATGTGGGGTAAAGTGTGTCGCCAAGGTAACCGGTTAAAACTCAAAGTGGCGATGAGGTCTTAAAATGTATGGAGAGGGTCTTAAAAAAGGTCTTAAAAGGCATTAAATCTGACTTCAGGATTCCTGCATACACCCTAGCTTGTTGATGTGTGACATATCCCACCACTTAATGATATCCAAACCCTTTTTGATACTTTCTTCCCTGCTTGCTAATTTCCTAATTATCCTCTGCTTTGGCAAATCAAATTTCACAGAGCTTCAGCACAGAGTGTAAATTGAATGAATGAATGCTGCGGCGCACATTGTGCACCTTTCATGTGCTTAAACCTGGCCCATAGAGAGACCATGCAGAGAGAAAATGAGAATTAGAGAGCGAATTCATAACGGGAGTTTCATTTGTCTTCCTCATGACAGTGGAGGGATTACCGTGAACTAATTGGACAGATTAACTTGGATTTAGCTGCATCTCCTGTCAACCTTTTCTGTATCCCCCTCCCCTTCGCTTTCCTCCTTTCTTCTCTGCTCTCCCTTAAGCTTCTTTCTCCTGCTCTATGTCTTCTTTACTTTATATTTATTGGCACCTTCTAATGCTTCACATTGAGGGACGGGGTATTTATTTGTTGCCCTCTGCATACTTGTATTTCATTTAGTTTCATTTCCTTTCCTTTTGTTTCCCCTTCTTTTTAATTCCAACCTCTGGATTGGGCTGATATGAAGCTTGCCGTCCTCGGTGTTATTGTTGGTGTTTATTGGTATTGTTGTTGTTTTCAAAGCTCCATCTGTGGAGAACAAAGCCTTTTAGTTCCAACATGAATCCCGCCGTTTGTATGTCTACCGGAGGAGGGAGAAGGGGGACAAGGCAGCCTCTGTGGCTTACCGTTGGACCGGGTCCCGCTCCAGTCTGGCCACGTTCCAAACTAGTTATCGTCTCTCCCCGTTCCTCCTCTCCGCTTCTTTCTCTCCCTCTCTCATCTTCCTCTCCCGGTTCTCTCTCTGCTCCTTTTATCCGTCCCTCGCTCCCTGCAGCCCCGGTTT
>NW_011368546.1:0-3995 GCF_000735185.1 Notothenia coriiceps | reverse complement strand
GTGTATATTTCTGTATATTTTTTGGAAAATCTAGTGTATTCATCATTTTCCTACACATTTATTCACAGGTGTCTCTAACCTGGAAGTTGCTCTTTAAAGCTCTAATGATAGGACTGCTGTAGTGATGGTCAGTGGCGACTGGTTATTAGGGGCAGGTATTACAAATAATGATTACAAAGAAATGCAACAAAACAAAAAAGTAAATATATGAAATATATTTTAAGATCATGTTTAATCATCTGAACATTGCTATTTTAGTCTGTGTTCTTCTAATTAGTGTCTACAGTGTGTGCCTATTGAGCTGTTTAGAGCCATGTGGGATAATGACCATAGGGGCACTGAGCTGCCATCCCCACCATACGTCATCTCACATAATTCAGAGCTGATTGGCTGTAAGTACGTGTGCCGCGAAAAGTGTGGTGTGTGAAGAGGAGACGAGAGAGGCGTCCTAAAACCAGGAAGTAAGCTGCGCATGGGTTCCCTCCACAAAAAAGCAATGAGATTTCTCCATAGGATTTTAGAAAATAGCTCGAAATAAGATCTGTGGGAAACGTACCTGTTAGATAAATGCACGTTTTGTTCATCCACATGTCTACCCTACTTTTATAATTTTCGAATCATAAATCTATCGATTAGATTTATGATAGACTTTTGAAACTACAAGAAGATAAGGAGGACTTTTACAAAAAAGTAATAGAGATTTTAGTCCAGAAGGATAGGCAAATGGACTTCATCTTCAAGTCAAGGTAAGACCGCAATTTTATTGAAAATGGGATCTTACTAAGAGAGAACAATTCAATATTTAAATGATAAAATTACATTTTTTGGGTATCCTTTTGTTGAACTGTCTGTTTAAAATTAATCGAAGCATCAGACAAAAAAAGCTTTTGAAAATAATATTATATTTTGATTTAGGTCAAAATATAATATTTGTAAACCTGAAGAGTCAGTGCCAGTGCCTCACAAGCCATGAACCTCACTGCAGAAGCTTATATATAGACATCTAAGTTTTTGGTGCCCCACCCCTTTTGTACATATAAAAACGCCACTGGTGATGGCATACTTGGGTTGGGCTGCAGCAGGACTTCAGTCTGTCTGTAGATTTTCTCCGTCCACAGCTTGGTGCAGTCTGCGCGGATCATCAGGTTCTCAAAGTGAGCGTCCAGCTCTGTCTTCTCCGCCTGGCCCAGCTTCTCCTCTGTGAACTGACACAGCAACACAGCCAAACTGACACACAAGTACAAGTCTCCATAGCGTCAAGCTTTCATCAATTATTAAGAAAGCATAGGGACAGCATTCACGACAGCTCATTATTCAGTCCCCCTCAAACTTGTCAACACATTAAGTTTACAACATTTCATGTTTTACTGAGGTATTTTAACTGATTAATGATAATGGTTTACTAGAGACTGGTAGCCTGCACATGCTTGGCCTAAGATATAACGTTACATTAACAAGTAAACGCCTGTGGCTAACATTATTTGGACAGCCTGTGTTTAATTAAAGTAAAACCAAAAACGTAGGCCTCGACTGTTCCAAGCTGAATATCAAGTATCCTATAGTAATATCCTCCTGCTATGCTAATAGGTAGCGTTATGTTAGCTTGTCAGGGCAATAGCCATGGTAGCGTTGCCCCAACAGCAGTCCCTGAGTAGCGTCACTACAGCTGGCTGTCAACATGAAAGGAAGCATCATTAGCCGAACCACAGCCATGTTACTGTGCACGAGGGTTACATTACCTGGACAGCCCGCGTGAAAAACACTCCAGCACCAGAGGCTATTTTCTTCACGTTGAAATCCATTATGTTTGTATCTCCTTGCTAGTGGTCATACACTGACTCGAAGCAGACTACTAGCACTCGACACGGCTGGATGTTGTGGCATACGCAGGCAAACGGCAAAGATCACGTGACCGTCATGGCCCTAGGAGCGTCAAACACGCATCGCTCTGCCAAATACATTTAAAAGCAAAACATTGGAATACAGGCGAGTTTCTTTTGAAAAAATATCGTTATATTTTATAAATTACAGCGGCAACACAACGCTTGGGCAAGTGTTACATTAGTCTTATGGTCTTGCTTTTCATTTTTAAATATGCAATACCAACAGTTGGCCAACAGATGCCATCATTAAACAGCGTTTTGGCTTCAAATCTTTTAAGATTTATTTTGAATATTTTCCCGGAAACGTGCTGTCCGACTGTAAATGTCCGACTAAATGTAAATGATGCACACACAATAGTCAGAGCCCTCTCGTGGTCAGCTTTATTAGTCAGCTATATGTACACATGGGAATTTTAATTACTTATTTAATATATACACTGACGATAAAACTATAACAGTGACATTTGTAAATGTTACTGCATATTGGAACTGTCAGGGTACATCCAAGATTATTAAACATCCCATCAAATGTATCAAAATTGAAGGCAGAGGCATTAGCAATGTAAATTAAAAATTAGAAAGCCATACAAAGACAGTTTTAAAATATAGAGAGCCTACTACTACCATGGATGTAAAAAGATCACTTTTTTACTCATGAAGTTCGTGACCATTAACTAGAACTTCCGGAGCCCTTCAACATAAAACGTGCCTAAAATTGGGGTTGGGCAATGTTTTTGCGTCTGAACGATGACGTAACTACGTAAAAAGCTGTCGACTCGGAGCTGGCTCACATGTGAGTTTTGTTGATAATTGTCCTGTAGATATTAAGTGTTAAACAAATGTTAACTTAACTTTGCTATCTTTGTGTACCAGTTGAATATCCGCTCACTGTGAGGGTATTTACTTTTGACAGTTAGCGCTGTGTGATACAACAGCAAGTGAAATAACGTTATAGCTTGCTAGCTAAATACCACAGATTATTCAGTTAACTCAGATTTAGTTTACTCGAAGTTAGCTTTAAACTATTGCTTACGGTTTTATGTACTACTAGATAGATATATCTAAGTGTACTCGAAATACAGTCGAGACGTAACGGGATAACTTTTGTCTTTTAGTTTTTGCACCGGCACAGTAACGTTATGCAAAGCAGGGGGCCATGGCTCGGAAGTCGAGGACCCGCAACCTGCAGGTGTTTGACACGGAGCTGACCGCCGACACGGCGGAGTGGTGTCCTCTGTCCTCCAGGCAACACCTCCTGGCCTGTGGGACCTATCAGCTGCAGAAAGGGGTGAGTGTGACGCAGGGGCGGATCTAGAAACATATTCATGGGGTGGCAGGAGAATTTGAGGGGTGGCATCCCCTGGCAGAAGTATGCTGATTTAATCGCAGTCATATCAATCAATGTTAACTTGCATGGAAAGCCACAATATTTATATTTTAACTCAATAACATAGGTGACATTATTGTGGCACATCAGTAAAGTCTTACATAGAAATATATACAGGACTGTCTCAGAAAATTAGAATATTGTGATAAAGTTCTTTATTTTCTGTAATGCAATTAAAAAAACAAAAATGTCATACATTCTGGATTCATTACAAATCAACTGAAATATTGCAAGCCTTTTATTATTTTAATATTGCTGATTATGGCATACAGCTTAAGAAAACTCAAATATCCTATCTCTAAATATTAGAATATCATGAAAAAGTATACTAGTAGGGTGTTCAACGAATCACTTGAATCGTCAAATTAACTCGAAACACCTGCAAGGGTTTCCTGAGCCTTGAAAAACACTCAGCTTGGTTCAGTAAACTAAATCACAAGTATGGGGAAGACTGCTGATCTGACTGCTGTCCAGAGGACCGTCATTGACACCCTCCATCAGGAGGGTAAGACACAAAAATAAATTTCTCAAAGAGCAAGCTGTTCACAGAGTGCAGTTTCAAAGCACATCCACAAAAAGTCTGTTGGAAGGGGGAAATGTGGCAGGAAACGCTGCACAACCAAGAGAGATGACCGCAGCCTTAACAGCATTGTGAAGAAGAGTCGCTTCCAGAATTTGGGGGAGCTTCAAAGACAGTGGACTGAAGCTGGAGTCCAGGTATCAAA
>NW_011368545.1:0-3718 GCF_000735185.1 Notothenia coriiceps | reverse complement strand
GCTTTATGAACTACATTTCTGTATTTAATGTACTTACTTTGGACTTGCACATAGAAATGTATATATATATTTATTTGTCTTCACTCATATGTATATATGCAATCTTAACTTCTACGTGCTGCATCAGGGTATATGCAGGAATCCTGAGGTCAAATGTAATACCTTTGAAGACCTTTTTTAAGACCCTTTATACATTTTAAGACCTCATCGTCACTTTGAGTTCTAACCGGTTACCTTGGCGACACACTTTACCTCATATTAACTATATAAAGTATTGATTGTCCTTCCTCCTTATCTTCCAACCATTTGGACGCAGACTTGCATTTCCCCATAACGATGTTGTTTAACAACCGGCGTAAACGGACCTTCACGCTATCAAGCAGTGAGCGTGTGATGTCCTGTTCAGATGACGTCAAATCCAACGGGATGCCATAAATAAACTACACAGAATCACACTACACACCTACGCAATGATTACATTCAGGCAGACTGTAGAATACAACCTCTTTGGACCATTTATATACTTATTGGAAACAAGCTACAAAATGTAATACCTTGGAAAAATGCAGTTTAATACTTTTTAATAGCCTTCATTTTCGCTAAATTGATTTATCAACTTTAATACTTTTTGAGACCCCGCGGAGACCCTGTTTATCTAATTGTACCTTTATTTTAATTCATACTGCACCTTATAATTTATTGTCATTAATCTTGTGTGAACACTTGCATGTCCTCTGGGTTTCATTCTCATTATTGCTGTTGCTGCTCTGACGATTTCCCAAGAGTGATTAATAAAGCGTGATCTTCTCTTTATTCACTTGTAATTTCATTAAAAAGACACACATCCATCATGTCCTCTGTTTATTGCTTCCACACGATTACATAACCGTACCTGTCCCTCGCACATGTCCAGCAGGGCGGCCCGGTCCCGAGCGGCTCGGGCCAGTTTGCTCTGAAACAGTTTGCCGTCAAAGAAGCCCCACGGGCAGCAGTGTTCCCATGGCAACGGCTGGCCGCACACATCATTGATGAACAGCGCCGTGTCAACGCCGGCCATGAAGAGAGAAGCCAGCTGCACGCCGCGGGAATCCACCTTCTCCACCTAAAAGGAAAACACACACATTTAAAATGAGAATACTGTTTAACTGCAGACGAGTGGCCGAACATTTCAAAGTGATAAAAGTTCTGAGAACCTTGAGATCTGGCACTCAGGAGATGTTCTATGTAGCCTGTATAATGAAAATCCCTGAGGCTAGGCTCAAAAGAGGGAATTAACCTCATGCAACTAAAATGTCATCAACTCAAAGAGCTAGATCTTACTTTCAAATAACTTTAGAAAATCTAAAATACATAGCTCTCTTTTTTTCACAATCAGAAGATGGATTTATCAGTAGTTTATGTTTTGACATCACGAAAAATACTAAATACATGAATTACAAACAGAAACCCTTATCAATGATTTTGAGGAGTGGGGTCTCACCTTGAGCTCCTGGAGCTGGTCCGGTTCGTAGAGCTGGCTGGAAACAGCCTGAGCCAGAAAGGCATCTAGCTCGTGTCTCTGGAGGATCCTTCCACCAGGCCACTGCATCATATACCTGAGAGAGAGGCAAGACGAGGCTCTCTTTAGAGCAGGAGCAGAGATACGGGGCACAGATCTCTACAGTCATCACTCCATATGCAGGTGCAAAGCTTTACGATATAAGAATGGAAAGTGTGCCCCATGACATGATGTCATTTTCAATATCACTGCCAACAAGGAAACCAGATAACCCTTACATTTGCTAAAGATAATTGTTGGAATTGTTGCTTTAAAAGTGACTCTAGCTATTGTTGATTATTACATTCTTGTAGGTTGATGAATGGTATGATCATTCAGTCTGAAGTGCGCTGGGAAAGAGCTGAACTAAACTCTTCAGATACACATAGTCAGTGTTTGGCTGTTTAGGTGCTCCTGCCAATCTCACATGGGAATTAGGGCCACTGCACACACACTGTTTAGTAAACTACACTAACCCAGCAGCGTCATACCTGAGCACGCAGCACATGAGCAGCAGATGCTGGGGGACCTGTGCTGGGTTGAGGAGGGCTGGGCAGTCGGAGCGTAGGCAGGCCAGGAAGGCCCTGGTTCTCCTGGAGCGGTCCTCACTGGCTCGACCCAACCACAGCCTCCGCAGGTTGGGGCAGGTCCACTCCCGGAAACACAGGGCGGGGACCAGCTCCGGAGTCAGGGCCGACTTGGCTTTACCGCTGCTCCACTCTTTGACAATCACTGGAGGAACTGTAACGCAGAGGGGAGAGAAGAGAGTTAAAAATGTACGAGGTTTCGATCAAAAGACACAAGAAACAAGAAACTAGTGATGTGACGTTCGCGAACGATCCGATTCTTTTGAACGGCTCTTTGGTACGAATGAAGGGAACCAAGTCCTACTTGGCGAGAGCCGTTCTTTTTATCGTTGGTTCAATGCCTGCCATGAATCCACTCGCCTTTAAAAAGGAACTTGCTTTCCTGAATGCACATTAGCCGTAGATGATGGCATAACGCATGCTGCTTGAGTAGTAGTTTGGCTGAGAGATGTCGCAAGTTATACATTTTCTAAAAGTAGATTTCTGGCAAGACAGTCAATCATTATCCTGGTGATTCTTTTGCAGATAAACCTATTAACCCCGCCCCCTAAAAAAAAAAACCTGCTCTTTTGAACGGCTCTGGGAAAAGAACGGAGCCATAAGATCGGGCTCCCTTCAAAGAGCCGTAATTCAAATAACAACATGATCTGAACAAAGGTTTTGTGCTGGCTTTGGCACAGGCTAGTCTTTTAAGAGCACAATGAATAGGGTGTGTCGCTTTTTGTAAAACAAGATTCAAAGTTGGAATAACCCCAGGGTTTCCCACACATAGACTATACTTGAGCGGGCCGCCCAGGTATATTAACGGCCGCCCAGGTATATTAACGGCCGCCCAGGTATATTTCGCGACCCATTTAGTTTTTTTTTTTATTCGTCCGTGACCACGACGCCATCTGTGATTGATTAACTTGTGGACAATGATCCCTCGCTCTACGCCTCCAGTACCCAGTCCCAGACTGGCCATCGGGAGGACCGGGGGGGTTTCCCGATGGCCTGGCCTGTTAAGTGGTCTGCCTCACACAGGGTGACTGGCTGTCTACATGATGTGGGCTGCCGACATGGCGACTGTCATACAGATCATAAATCAAAGCCCTTGATTGGTCTCTGTGTGTCATTCAAGCTCGGGATAACCTCAGCTCAGGTGAGGTAAAGGACTCTCTGAGTGTTTAGACAGTTAACTTAGTCTAAGTTCTCAGTGGGTCTCAAACGGTTTGGTCACCATTTATGTAAACACATATTTCCATTTGAGAGGGTAGTGATTAGTAAAATATGCATGAATAAAAAATATAAAAGTGAAATAGGTGAAAAAAGGTAAGATACACTTTTACAACTTGTTGAGAGCTAAAACTAGTCTTTGCTGCTGCCTCAAAGAGGAGAAGGGGGGAGAGGGGGAGACGGGTGAGGCTGATTCAGGAGCACGGACACACTCACAACTATAAATGAACCAAAAATAAATAAATAAACAAGTCAGTGTTTTTTTCATATTGGAAATGGGATGTTATTGGTTATAGGGATGGGAATTTGAAAGCAAATGTATATTCGAATATTCGACCCCCCAAAAAATGGTTAACCGAAATGTACATATCCTATATAA
>NW_011368544.1:0-2976 GCF_000735185.1 Notothenia coriiceps | reverse complement strand
CAGAGTTTTCGCTGAAGTTAGCCGGCTAAGCGAAAATCCTGCTTCATAGTACAGGCCTCAGGTCCTCCAGGCTAAACATAAACACATCTGCAAACATTTGGCCTACATCTCAAAATGGCAAAGAGCTTTTCTAAGGAGAGTGCCTCCCGGCGTTAGGACAGGCGAGACATTCTTCTCCTCCAGGTTCTCTATACACGACTGAGTGGAATTTGGAGCACCTGGGCAGAGGCGGAGCAAGGGGCAGACCAGGTGCACCTGCACAGCAGGGAGACAGAAAATAAAACAAGGAGGGGAGCACTTGACACATGTCTACAGACATCCACTCGAAGTCAACAATTTTTCTGAAGAATGTGCTGACATGGGGATTTAAATTGCCATGCCTCTTTTTGGCTTTCGAGCCCGTCTCAGGATTAATGCCCAGGAAGCACCTGAAAACAATAAGCCAAGACAATAATTTCAATTTTACATAGATGTATATGTTGCATCGTTTATTTTAAGGCACATGCAGCGGTGCCCCTTTCAATTTAAGTAAAACCTGCAACAAAGAAATAAATTAGTATTTAAAGCCAAGCAAGAGCGATGAAAGCAAGAAAATCACTTAATTTGTTGTGTCACAGTACACAGAGGATGGTCTGAATACAGTATTTTGCTATGAAATAATACAGTAACATGTTGTGAAATCCTGGTAATCATTTATCCTGTACATTCACAGTAATTAACTGTGCCTGTATTGATTTCACTGTGAAATTCAAAATTACAGTATTATATTGTGAACATTACAGGTAAAGACTATAAAGTGGTAAAACAGTAATTTATTGTAAACTATTACAGCTAAATATTGTGAAATCATGGTAATATTTTACGGTGTTGAAATGCTGTGGTGTTTTGTGAAATGCTGTAGTGTTTTGTGAAATGCTGTGTTGTAAAACTGGTTAAGTATATCTTCTGTTTTATGGATTTGACTTAAAATCCAATTATCTAGAAACATGTGAAGAGATGACACAGTATATCTGCTGACATAACTCCCTCTTTGTCCCAGTTAAAACTCTTGTATTTGAATTAGCTAAGCGCTAGATACTTTTGTGTAAAGAATTATACTGCAACACTTATGTGAGTAAACACCACGTCATGCCATATGCTCTAGTCAAAGGGAACATCAATGAGCTGCTGTTTTTCTTCCCCACCTTGCAGTTTTCATAGCCGGATGCCGCCTCAAGGCAAGGCTCTGGTGACGGTAGACAGAAGCAGCATGACTCATTTGTTCATAAAAAGATGGCGGCTGTCTGCCACAAATCTGTCAGAGCCCATGATCAAAGAGGCTGCACGCTAATTTTCAGGAAGGAGAACTTACTTAATTTGCCTTCACAACCGTCAGCTGCAAATCTGCTGTTCATTTCCACTGAACGCATGATGACGAGTCTAGGACAAAAAGAGAGTTTGTGGGTGACATTAATGTGCCACTTGAAAATCTGTCAATGGGTACTGTATCCTCGTTTTCCTTCAAGCTTAATTTCCTGCCAGTTTGTATACTGTCAAGTGTCTATTTTTAAGTTCATTTAGTTTTTGTGCTCAGTGCTTAGCAGGTTTTATGCACATTTCTTTCCAGTTGTCTAGTTAAACTGAAAGATGTTTACAACTGAGCAGGGATTGCTTCATATGATGCACTGAGCTGTCTGAACTGATGATGCTTATTCCTTTTTGGTAAAAATCATTTGACTGTGGGGATTCTTCTTGATATACATGATCACAGCTTGACTTCATTACACCTAGAGCCGTGGCTCATGTCTTTTTTAAATCTTCTTCCAACTTTTCCCACTTTCAACTTTCTCCTTCAACTCTTTCCACAGGTTTTTTTTTTATATTTCTTCTATCCTGTCAGATATTGTCTCTCCTTCATGATCCGGATTACATTTTGGGATTTAACTTTACACCTGGGGGCCTGCTTATCTCTGTATTTGGATGAAATTGCCTTTCAAAGAATGACCTACCACAAATGCTCCCATCAGTGACTTCGTTTTGCTTTGAGATTTAAAAGGAGAAATATTATGCTCATTTTCAGATTCACAATTGCGTTTTGTACTTTTACTGTGACATGTTTACATGCTTTAAACTCCACACACTGAGCTCTGATTGGTCAGCAGGCAGTGCTTTCACTGAGTTGAGCTCTTAGCCTGCAACCTAACCTGCTCCGGGGCAGGCTAGCCGCACAGCATCAGTTACCATGGAGATCTAGCCTGCTAAAAAGAGAACCAGCTTCGTAGGACCGGAAACCCAGAGTTAACCTGAAGTTAGCCGCTAAGAGAACATCCTGCTTCGTAGTATACCCCCCTGCTTCGGAGTATACCCCCCAGGTCAATCAGAAAGGTGCTCAATGTTTTCCCTTTGAAGGAGATCCGTACACACACTTAACACTTTGTTTACATCTTGTTTCCGACATACTGTACTTTGACTTACTCTCTACATTCTTTCAAATTACAATACAAAAATTGTTTCAGGACTTTTGATTGACTTCTCTTAAATGTATTTCCCGACTTTTTGACGCCATGATATTCTTTTTTGCCATATTGTAGAACGACTTTTGCAACATTACATATTAAGACAGTTATTGAATTTTCCCGACATACTTTGTTGACTTTTTTACATTTATTTAATGACGTGTTTACAACATAGTACACTTGTGACTTTTCTTTTCAAATTTTGTACGACAAACTTTACAAAGACTCTTTTCACATCAAATAAAATGACCTTTTGTGACATACTTACTATATTAAGACTTTTTTGCCATAAAATACTGTGAGTGTTAAATAACATCCTATACTACGAGTTTTATCAAAGATATTTTATGGGTTAATGAAAGGTTTTCCTGAATGGAAGATGAGTGATCCCTCTACTCTTCCATGTAGCTTTAGGTATAAAGTTACACACTGACCACCCCTTAAGAAGCAAACAAATACAAAATGGTCAGGAATTCCCCTC
>NW_011368543.1:0-3154 GCF_000735185.1 Notothenia coriiceps | reverse complement strand
GATCTCTTTTTTCGTTGGTATATCCCTCATGAGTCTCTTCAGGACACAACTCTCTGTGGTTGTTTCCAGCCGCGGCGTTGTGGGTGGGCCTACTGGGCCTAGGCCCACCCACTCTGTCACTGAGCCCACCCATTCATTGATCAAAAATGACTTGGCGAAAATATAGTTTACCAACATTTTTATTTTTGATTATCAAAACTAACAATTAAATAATAAAATAAGAGCAAACATGTGTTTCCCTTTTTAAAAAATATAAAATTAAAAGTAACATGAATTAACGTAATCAGGCAACGTAAAATGTGAATTGGACCGAACTCATAGTGGAAGCGCAGGAGCAAACACATCGTAGAACGTCTCGCGGCCGCGCGCAGATGAAGGAGGACAGTGGACTGGACACACTCAAAAAATATACTGCACTCACTAACGATGTCACAACAACCGATGTTCAGGTTTTTTAAAAGAGTAAGAACAGAGTCGCCGCCGCCGGAACCACCACACTCGTCATCCTCACAGCAGGTGCCGCCTCAGAGAGACGAGAGTGTGTTTAATGTTGTGCCCCAGTTGAGCTCAGTCCCTCTGCGGGACGTAGCACCCTATCAGCCATAGATGACCCGGCGGCTACACAGCCAAAGCTCATAAAGTACAGACACTTTCCGGACAAAATAAAAGGAGCTTCGCTGCCCACTGGTATGACAAGTACACATTCTTGGAGTATAGCATTAGCAAGGACAGTGTGTTTTGTAAAATGTGCCGGCATTTTAGTGAGAGAGGCGGGGCCGGCGGAGAAGATACATTCAGTCGCCATGGTTACAGGGACTGGAAACATATCGACTATGCTCTCAGCAAACACAAATGCAGCGCAGCTCATGCAATAGCTATGGAGAGAAATACAAACTACAGACAGCGAGAAGTCTGACCATGGAACCTTCCTCGGAGTGATCATTGAGGAAAATCTGGAACACCTAAACGTTTTACTGGACATCATTCATCATGTGCAAAGCAAGAGATGCCTCATTTCATATTGAGACTAAATATCTAGAAAAATGATTAAGAAACGTAGAGCTAACATTTCGTGCCATTTGCAACTACCGGAGCGCACCCTGACGCGGCAGGCATTTTCCAGCCCAAATCAACAAAGCTTCTGAGTGTGAAGCAACAGTATCTGCTGCCCAGCTGCTTTAGTATGAAACGTACCTTCAGCTCATGAAAGCTCTGCAGTATCAGAAGGAAGTATAGCCTAATGATAAATCTGCAGCCTCTGAAAAGTGCCGCGTCAGAGAACCAGTGCCATTTACTGTACGCACGGCCGCTCACTTCGCTAGGTCCGCTAAAAAGGACAGCAGGCTGCAGTCTAACCACACAGACACACATCAGGTGCTCGGTGAATATTCCATATTCTGCCGTTGTATGCTGTTTGTTTCTCAATGTATTGTGAACCAAAACAAAATAACATGCAGTAGTTTAACATTTAGTGCCGCTTAATCATTTAAATAATATTTAAGCTTCTTATGCATTACACAGTTGCCTACAAGGATATGCAGGCATTTCTTTTTCTTTTATTTTTGTTAACGAGAAACATCTATTAGAACAGGCCCAGCCGAAACCCAAAATGGAAATCCTGGCGCCGGGCTGCTTGTTTCTATGACTATTTGTAGTCATTGTGTGTCCTTGTAACTCTCTTTGCGCACATAATGCACCTCTTTGTTATGATTCATAATACTTTTGTTCCTCGTTGTTGAATTGTGTATTTTAGTGGTCGTCATTTTGCATCTATTTTCTGTACTTGTGTGGAAATGTTGCCCAATTTCAAGGTTGATGGGAGTCTCTGTTCAGCTGTTTCAAGTCTCTATGTAGTATTTTTTTTTCACCTTGTAGTCGTTGTGTGTCTTTCTTCGGTTTCAAAGTCGTTGGACGTGTCTTTGCAGCTTTTTTTGGACATTTGGCATCTCTTCCTGGTTTGAAAATGGACACACTGATATCTGTTCATGTATCCTAACATGCATATCATGCTTTAATCACACCTTTAATTCACATTTTAAAACATAAATCCACCTTTACTCACACTCTTCCCTGCAGTCTTCGTGTTTGTTTGCTGTGATATTTGTTCGCTTTGAAGACGCTCTGCAGTGGAAACGGCTTTGCAATAACTCCTGCATTCCTGTTTTAATTTTCTCTCTCAAGCTCCACACTAAATCAATGGAGAGACCCTTTAAACTGATTAGCCTTGCAAGGATTTTCTAACTTTGGCTAATGCAGATTGGATGTTCAGTGTGATGGATTACACAACTCGAGCATGAGTGAAAGATAATGGCTCCCAGGGGCAAAAATAAAACAAAAAACTCTCGTTTGATATAAAATCATCAGACATTTTGCGGTGAACATATGCACACACACTGATAAGATCCTAGAGCAGATGGTCGTGCAGATTTCTGGTCTTGTGGTCTCTATTTCCTGCAGTTTCTCCTCTTCACACATACTCACATCCTCTCATGTGCAGAGTGTGTGTGCCTCTATGGACTTACCATTTACTATTCTTGATATCTGGAATATATTAAGTAGCAGCAGAGCGAATGGTCTCTTTAAATCTGTTGTGATGAGAGGGTCACAAGGTCGCTTCTCAAATGCTAGAGACATTTTGAGGTCGACCTGCTGCACACACACACACACACACACACACACACACACACACACACACACACACACACACACACACACACACACACACACACACACACACACACACACACACACATAACCTGTCACCTGTGTGTGATTTCTGCTGTACTGGTGCGACTGACATCCAGACATGAGAAGAAATCCAGTCTGTGTTTTCTGTCAGTAAAATCAGCAGGAGAGAACTCTTTAAAGTAGAGACACTACATACTGATATACACCTGAACTTCAGCAGGAGAGGACTCTTTAAAGTAGAGACACTACATACTGATATACACCTGAACATCAGCAGGAGAGGACTCTTTAAAGTAGAGACACTACATACTGATATACACCTGAACATCAGCAGGAGAGGACTCTTTAAAGAAGAGCCACTACATACTGATATACACCTGAACATCAGCAGGAGAGGACTCTTTAAAGTAGAGACACTACATACTGATATACACCTGAACATCATCAGGAGAGGACTCTTTAAAGT
>NW_011368542.1:0-5330 GCF_000735185.1 Notothenia coriiceps | reverse complement strand
CGTCTCCGTGTGTCGTTTGATAAGCTGGGTAAATTCGTAAAAAGGAAGGGATTAAGAAACACCAGAATACAAGTTAAACAATAATCTGCTTTAATGGTAAAACATACAAATACATCACCCAACTCTCCTAATCACGAAGCACTCTGCAGAGTACTCCGGGCTCAGGTTCTACCCCCGTGTGAGACACGTCTCAGGAACGGCAAGTCAAAAACAAGAGCGCCGATCTTCAAAATGATCACAACATTTATACACAGAGTTCACTTCTGAGCGAGCTAGACAGTGAGTTGGCAGTGTTCCATTGGTCGGTTTCCCTTCTGGGCGGGATCCCAGGTAGTAAGTCAGTTTGTTGATTCCATCTGTTGCTTCACAGTGTATGTGTGTGTGTGTGTGTGTGTGTGTTTTCTGTCCCTCTGCCCTCAGGCAGATCCCCCAATCAATGATTTGGAGTCATGACAGAGGACTCTTTGACAGGACACATACTCATTCCCCCTAAACATCTTCAACACACACAAACATCCTATCATGTATCTTTAACATAAGTTAATTGTTCTTGTGGCTTAATGGCTTCCCTGAACTTCTCTTCACCCCAAAGTCAGCTTACTAGGAATTAATACATGTTATTGATAAGCTCAAAAGGACGTTTATCTTGTTTACTGCTGGGTGACCCAAGTCTCAAGGCCTCTTTTGGGGTCTGTAGGAGATAAATCATTAATTCTACAAGACTTTAACTGCCTTATATCTGAAAATGTATCTGGGAATTCCCCTGTTGACCTGCAAGGACTATTGATAATTAACAGAGAGACCCTAGGGGCCTCTTCTTGGTATCTGCTAGGCAGAAGTCACTCAATGCAGAAATCACAAGTTTAACACACATTCTATATAAGGTGACATTAAAATGAATATACCAAATTGAACTTTCCTGCCATAACTAGTTACTTTAATACTTCAAATAATTCAAATAATACTTCAAGTAACCAAATGTTATTATTTCTAGAGTTGTTCAAATGTATAATTATCGTGACAAGAAAGCTTCAGCTATGCCTTTAATGCATGTGTTAAATGTGAAAAAATTGTTGTGAAAACACTCACTCTGCGACAACAGCTTATTGCTCCTTCAATTGCTTTAGTTCATCTAATGTCGTTCTCTTTGAACATTTGAACAGTGTGTGTATTTTGACCAGGAAGAATTGTCATAAATCCTTGTTGAGCGGACCGACCAAGCAAGGAGACAGAGGCGGAACGTCCCAAATACAACCCGGTGTGGGCATTTATTTCTCATTGTGGTACATGACACAGCCTCAATATGACTGTCCACGTGAACACCGTCACCAGCAACAAGTATCTCCCACACATACTAACGGGAAAAACAGAGCCTAAATACACACAGACAACACAGGGCACCAGGTGAACACAATCACCAACAACGAAGCTGCACAATCCGTAACGGAGGCCAAGATCTATGGGCCCAGAGATCACCTCCGTTACAATCCTGAATCCTCCTAAAATACTCCCTCAAGATTTCCATATCTTCTTCCATTCTTTTCAACTCAGTTTATATTCGTTCAGAAACAGCTGAATAGTACCAAACAGGAAATACGTGGCGCTGTCGGGTGCTGACCAATCACGAAGTCTAATTTCTTGACTGCCAGCAAAACAACCAATCACAGCAGTGTTTCTCCGGCTGGCTCTGTCCAATCACAAACAAGAAGTGTATACCCTTTCCGTAATGTTTGAAAATGCTGTAGTGTTTTGTGAAATGCTGTAGTGTTTTCTGAAATTTTGTTTTGACTTGCACTTCAGGGCCACCGTACATGAGGGCACCATACAGGTTCTCAAAGTGCATTTTTCCACATTTCGCATGGGGACGCACTTATGTACTCAATATAGAACATGTTAGAACAGAAGTATACAAATTGAGACACAGCAAAAAATCTGAACATTTCAAAAAAGTGTTTTACAAACTGCCTTTCACGTGCTTACAACATCTCTGTCACTGTTTTAAAGGTTGCTCCCGCTGTAAGCATTATGCTGCTGCTTCTACTGCAGGGGGAAATCTGGCCTGATGCCTCGTCTATAACTCAACCTGTTCAGTAAGCTGACAGAGCCAGCACTCATTAGCCTAATCACATTCAAATTATTCACCAGGAGACACTAATTTATCAGGCAGAGTTGGGGAATTGAGAGAAAAGACAGCTTAAAAGAGACGTATCAAGAGAAAATATGTTCAAATGAAGTGGATCTGTACATCCTCTGAAGAAAAATATTTTAGCCCTAACAGATCATATATTCTGCTTCCAGAAGCATGTTGCTGATACATCGGCCACGAAAAATGTGTGTGTTTGTAGGATGAGAGATGAGGATTCATACTGCTGCAGGGGGGGGCAAGTTGTGACTAAAAAAGTTTGTCTTACATCCAGTTACAGAGACCGAGATGGCCAAGTTGCCTTAAGCGATGTATCCCTCACTCTGTGTACTGTTTATATAAGAGTGTTTGTAGGACTTGTACGTGTACACACACTGTTTCTATTTTGTGTGTTTTGGTGCCCACATGCAGGTGTACGTTGGCTGCTTAAATCCTTTTGGGTATGCATCAGTCTGTGCTGCCAGAGGCGGTGCATGTTAGTGTGTGTGCATGTGTTTGTGTGTGTGTTGATGAGCAGCCTCCAGGGGCCATTATGCCTGTGACAGACCCACAGCAGGAAAGCAGCCAGCCAGATAACTTATGAAAACGGTTTAAAGCGAAATTGAATCCGCAACTTATGAATTATTAAAGTCATTACACCTCTGTGAGGATCGCTAAATAAACTACGCCATGCAACAACAATGGCCTCCTTTCCACTGTCTGCTGGGAGGAGGACTGATTTCTAAGCATTACCGGGGGGAAAGTGCTGCATGTTTAGCATGGGTTGTCAGGAAAATGTGTCACGTATAGAAATGATTAAAAGGGGAAAACACTTTAATGCGACAGAATACATTGAGAAGGCACATTTTAACTTGGACTTCACGTTCTTTGATCAATTTCACATGTTCTAACTCAACCAGCTAACTAACTAAACTGACTGAATGGATTGTCTTTGCTTCAAATAACGCTTTAGGAAATGTATGAAAGTATCACACAGACTTACGACTAAACCCTACAGTGTCCTTCACTTTAGAGGAGCGTTTTACTGTACTTTTTGGCCTGCTCTGATTCCCAATCAATAACAAGGTATTACTATACAACTAAAAATGCCTTTGTGATTGTAATGTGTGTCTGTTACCTTGCTTCAGAAACATATATAGCCTGGCTTACGAAAATTTATATTTTATTTATTTAACTGAACTCCTAAAAATCTGAGGTTCTTTTGGGAGATGATATTGCTTTTTTGTTAGGTGTTGCACTTTGAAAAAGTTAGTATGAAAGCCATAGTAAAGGGGTTGCAACATTATTTTTAGAACAGCATCCAACAGCCTTTATAGAACATGGGATGAAAGACTGTCGGCTAGATACGATGACAAAAGAATAAAGGAGAAGCATGGTACTGATGTATAGAGCTTACAAAGTTCCATTATACAACTCCAAAAACCTCTTTGTAAACCTCTTGTCATTGTTAAATCTGATCTAAATGAGCTGCTTGGTTTTGCAACAGTCCACAAAGACACAACTTTATATTCAAAATGCACAACTGTTTTCTTGACTGGACATGAGTATACGTGATCGAAAGTAAAAAACAATGTAATGTGAAATGTCTACCATTTTTGCACAGTTACTAGGAGGAGGTTGAAGGAGTTGGTTTGCAATTGAACCATATTCTTTTTACATTCTCTTGCGTGTGTTTGGACGGTTGGTGGAAACCCACAAAGTCTCAGGGTGAATAAGCACATGATTTACAACTTAAGATTCAAGTTTTCTGCTTTAGTCAATTGCAAAAAGCCGACTAACTTCTGCAGGTTATTCTGCACAGTGAAATTGAGACTTGAAGGTACTCTGGCGAAATATAGTGTGGATATAATTTAAAGAGGAATTAAAAGCACAACTGAGGCACTTTCAACGTCCTTTCTAACTCTATGGATGATATTAAGCTGCTTTAAAATGCCACTTCAGGTGCTGAGAGTATTACAAATACATATTTATTCTGCAAGCCACGGTATAATTGTCCGTGATTAAAATGCAACTTAATGACACTTCTGGAGTAGGGTAATAAAGTATTTGCGAATTGGCTTATGAATTGTTAAACTCATCCCACCCTGTGAGGAAGCAGAGGTTGTAAAGTAGGACACTTCCTCTCCCCTCAGAGCCACAACAACACTGCAGCTGTCACACTGAGCAAAAATACTTAATATCCTATTATACATCATAGATGAGGTCTTAAAATAGGTCATTTGAAATCAAAAAGTGATAAACATTTATTGTAACATCTGTTTGCTAAATTGGAATGTATCCTGGTCATTGCGGATTTTCTCCAATGTAATCTTTTAGGTTTTTTTTGGCACTTGGATACCAAAAGTGTATACAACAAACATAATACTAATAACATTATACATAACAAAGCCAAATAGAAAACTATATTAAAAGAAGATGGAAAAAAAGGAGCTAAGGGGGTTGCTCCGCTTCGCGTCGGGCCGAACCACGCCCCTTAGCTGTGATCAACACGTTCTCACTCCCAACCCGTCACATATTGACGGACGGTCAGGGCCCCTCCCCGTCACTCTATTACCTACAGGGTACCCCTTGAGAGTCAGTTTTCAACGGGCAGGGCGTCCCATTGACTTGCATATAGCTCCCTGAACGTTGGTAATAGAGGTGTTGGGATCGCGGCGAAATCCTCTCCGCAGATCCATTCTCACAGCATTTATCAACCTTTTTCTTACTCAATATCAAGCCACACTTATTGTTTTTACTTCTTTATTTTAATTGAATAATATAGGACTTTTGTTGCCGTCAGTTATGGGGAGAGTAGGGGCTCAGAATACTGAAATCTGTATTGTTTCATCGTTTTTTCCTTCTAATTTTGTATTCTTTTCTAAACCACACACTGTTATTTACTCAACAATAACACATAATTATCCTTGTGTTTATTTATTTGTTTGATTAATAAACACAAGTTGGAGTCCGTCAGGACCGAGGGTCGGAGCAGCTCATAGTAGTTGCTTTAGAGAATTTTACACCCGGAAGTAACGGTACGTCCACACAGCAGCTTTGAAAAAATCTTGAAAATCTTGGAGCTGGGCGTGTCTGAAAGCTTGGGGATTTTTTGCGAGCAACGCGACCAACAACCAATCACATGAATCTCCCGCCCCCGACATACAAAGCAAAAAACCCCGGGGATTTTATGCGAGCAATATATATA
>NW_011368541.1:0-5141 GCF_000735185.1 Notothenia coriiceps | reverse complement strand
CAATGTAAGCGTGACGTATTTGGTTCTGAGATCTTGCTGGGTTGCCGAGTGGGACCAGACTCCAGCAAAGGTCAATTGTGTCTAGAGTGCGCCATCGAGTGGGATCAACTGAAATGCCGGGTATTGCAGGAAAAAGGCTAAATGAATGCGCTCTTTACTATAATTTGGACAATTTTGTATCAATATTAGGCGGGCTGGATTCAAAAGCCCAACGGGCCGTATATGGCCCGCGGGCCTTAGTTTGCCCATGCCTGCTTTATAGAGACAGCTAACTGACAAACTCAAGGAACTGAGGACACTCCCTAATAGGCCTTATGCTGTTTAGCCTTACCTTGATGATTCAGGGACGTGTTCAGTGCAGGTCTTTTGTTTGCTTTTTCAACTCAAGGAGCCAAAAGACTCAAGTTGATTTGATTTGCCCAATTTCTGATTGCTCATTTAATGTGAAGGAAAATTCCCATTTGAGTTGATACAGTATATGTGTGCATATAAAGCACCCTTTGGCCTAACCTGGGAGAGCCTTATGTGTACTGCCAACCTAAAAGTACCTCAAAAATGTTAATCAAGAATTTATTGAAAAGTTATTTTGCTGATTGTTGTATATCGGCTCAGCCAGGTTATATGGGATGCCCAGTCTACTTATGGGTCAATCATTGTGAAATATTAAACTTAGTTATTTTCTTTAATTTTCCATTCTCATGTAGAATGCTATTACGAAACACACATTTGGTTGTTTACAGCATAAAGAACATCTGATTTAATGTGAGGTACGGAAATAATAATTTGAGTATAAGTATTTACAACAGCTGTAAGATGCTTGAAAAGCTTGAAAATGCACCTTGAAAATGCTTGAAAAGTGCTTGAATTTGATTTTGGAAAAGGTGTAAGAACCCTGTAATAGACTGCCACAAGGATGAAGATGAGAGAAGAGTGTTAGTTTTCAGGTTTAGCTGATGAAAAAGCTCAGCCTTACCTTGGGGAATCTGCTAGGAAAGATCATCAGACAAAGTATTCAGCCTGTTCAAAACAAATCTAAAAGGCAACCAGAATTATAGAGAGAATGTAGTGTTTTTTCCTATGTTTTTTTCATTTATTCTGATCCTGCCAATCTAATGATCCACACTCCAGTCCAATAGGTGGCGGTAATGTACCTATTCGTGGTGGTTGACAACCGCCAATAAACCTCATAGTTTTAGAGAATCCGAGAGAAGAAGGGGGAAAAGTTCCTGCTATCGTGTGACCAAACAGGACATTGAACCTGTCTGCATTTCATTAAAGCGGGTAGTGTATGCTGTGTCGGCACTCACACATCGACCATGGACGGCTGTCCTTCCACTCCGCTGTTCACATTCGGAGTGATAGCAGACATTCAGTACGCGGACCTAGAGGACGGGTTCAACTACAGCCGGACGCGCAAGCGGTTCTACCGGAGCAGCCTACAGCTGCTAAAGAACGCCCAGAGGAGTTGGGCAGAGTCCGCTGTCAGACCCGAGTTTATCCTCCAGCTGGGAGACATTATCGACGGCTTCAACAAGGGCCACGGCGCGTCTGAGCGGGCCCTTGACACCGTGCTGAGGGAGTTCTCCGGGCCCGCGGAGGTCCACCATGTGTGGGGCAACCACGAGTTCTATAACTTCAGCAGGAGCGCGCTGCTGCGTTCACGACTCAACAGCAGCGCGCTGCACAGGGACCTGGACCTGAGCGGGGACGTCTACGCCTACAGCTTCAGCCCGGCCCCCGGATTCACGTTTGTCGTGCTGGACGCCTATGATGTGAGCCTGCTGGGCAGGGAGCCGTCCAGTGAGCAGTACGGCCAGGCTATGGATCTGATAAAACTCTACAACAACAACGACGACCTGAACTGCCCCCCAGGTACACCCCCCAGGCACAGCGGGCAGAGATGTGATGTGATTTGTGGATCACCCTAGTGCTGATCATTCAAATGTATTTATTCACGTCTTAAGCCACGTCCCAGACAGCAGGGTGACTGGTGTGAAGAGCAGTGCTGCTATAGTGAAGTACATTTACTCAAGTTTTGCACGATTCTGGGGTACTCGAGTATTTTTAAGTGATGCTACTTTATACTACTGTTCCACTACAATTTGGATGGCAATATTGTACTTTTTACTCATTCATTTGACAAAATGAGTTACTAGTTAGGCCTACTTTACAGATTCAGAATATTAGCACATATAAATAAACTAAGAAATAAACTCTGCTATAGTTATTAGTAAAATATCCAGCAATAGTATATCAAGTTATAAAAGTAGCTCTACATTCACCAGCTGTGATGAACACATTATTGCAAAAATAAATAAAAATATATTCATGTAATATCAATTATTCTAAAATGGGACATTACGCAGATTAAGTACTTATATACTTTTGGAACTTCAAGCATATTTGAATGCCGATATTATTGTACTTTTACTTATGTAACATTTTAAATGCAGGAATTTTACTTGTAGCACAGTACTTTTACATTGTAGTGTTTCGTCTTGTACTTAAGTAAAATATCTGAGTATTTCTTCAAGTAAAGAGTGATTTTCAGATGTCGTGTTGTTTTCAGTTTTGGAAGGGCTGCAGCGGAGGTTCACCATGTTCAACGGGGGCTTCGGTCAGGAGCAGCTGGACTGGCTGCATGCTCTTCTGACCGCCTCTGATGACAAAAGAGACAGAGTTACAATCGTCAGTAAGTTAAAACTGTCGCCCCTACAGTGCATTAGTTATTAAATATATATATATATATATATTATAAGTGGAGTCATTTAATATGTAAGGTGAATCCACTCCAGTGTTGTCCTGCACTCAGAGGAGCAGCTTGTGACAGACTGCAGCTGTAAGATGGTTTACAATCTCCACAGCCTGGGGACTTCTTTAGCTTGTACACATAGAGCAGCACACTCATACTCACACATTTGGGGTTCTTAAATGGGCACCCCCCATCCTGAAGCGCCTGAAGAGAGATTAGGGTTTTCATTTTATTTCCACATCAAAAATGTGTAGCAGACAACGGTCTTGTTGCTCTGTGTTGCATTGTTAATGAGCGAGACACACCGGAGTTGAGGAGCTGTGGGGTTTATTCTCCCAAAAATATAATTTACAATTTACAAAAAAAGATCTATGAGATCTATTTGTGGCGGACGATATTTAATTGTGGCGGCCTGCCACAAATGAATCGATGTATGGGAAACACTGTGTCATCTAAGGAGCAGTTGGATTAAATACAAGAAAAAAATGTAGGCGAATCATCACAGATAATTGAGGTGGTTTTTATAGAATGGTAACGAGCTCAAGGGGTACACGAGACCGAAAAGGTTGGGAACCACTGTCCTCATGTATTCTTCAAGGGGATGGTAACAGAAGCCTCTGCTTCCAGAACTGCAAAGCCTCATTTCAGACATCCTGGCGCCACTGTGATTAGATGAATCAAAAGGAAATTGAGTTGCAGCAGTCTATGAAATACATTGTGTACATCAACTGCTGATCTGGAAGTGCCGCTGTGAAATCCAACCTTGTTTTGTTGTCCAGGTCACGTCCCTGTGCACCCCGGCTCCACAGACCCCATCTGCCTGGCCTGGAACTACGAGGAGCTGCTGGCCGTCATCCGGGCCCACAGCAGCGTGGTGTGTTACATGGCCGGACACAGCCACGACGGGGGGTACTGTCAGGATAAAGACACGGGCGTACACCACGTGACGATAGACGGGGTGATCGAGACCCCCCCTGACAGCGATGCCTTCAGCACCGTCTCTGTGTATGCAGACAGGATGGTGCTGAAAGGGGAGGGGAGGGTGGAGGATCGAGTGTTTCTATTCCCATCATAAGGATACAGTTCACACCTCACTGAGGCTGTCGGGACGTTATGACAGGGATTTTATGGACTGGGATATTTCCAGAGTGTTTATTATTCTCTGGGGGTCAGGTCCCTTTACAAGAAAGACAATCTCCCATCTCGTAGCGTTAGGCTTTCCATGATTTTCTCAGATGAATAAACATTAACACACTTCAGTCATGGAAGGGCTGTAACCTACCATTGGTTTAGTTTTGGTAAAGGCTTTAAAGTGTGAACTAACTGAGCAGGGGGAACACCATACTGTCAATATGTATTTATTAAATAGTTTTGATTATTTATGAGTGTATATCTAATATACAAGCTTTTACACAAGAGGTTAAATGCTATTATTTGTATAGTTATACACAATTTAAGCAGAATTTTGTATTAGTTACATATGCTGCCTACTGCATTTTGCACATATAGAAAGCACTGATTTTATTAAAGTTATTTGATGGGCATTGTTGTGAAAAATGGCCTTGCTAATTTGTTAGTTGAACCCCTTCTTTGACTTTGCAGGTTCTGCTCGCACATGTGATGATAAATTATTTGTTAGTAATTGCAAAGTGGTTTATTTATGGAATAAAATTAGCACAAACATAAAAGCCTCTCAGATAGGAGTGTAAAGAAGGTTCAGGAACAGTAGGAATTATAATGTAGGCAGAGCATGAAGTAATTACTGTCCTAAATCCACAGTTTACAAAACCCTGTAGCAATGTCATCTAGCAATCAAAATGTTATTTAGTATCGAGATATACCAGAGGTAAAGGTACTCACTCTGCAGAACTATATTATATTACTGTATTATAATTATTGATGCATGAATGTTATCATTAATGTAGCCGTGAGTAAAAGAGGAGTTATTTTGTATTAGTTTATATACTGCTGGGAGCCTTGTGTATTTTTAGGGATCAATACGTTTTTATCCTTCCTCTGATAATACATGATACAGTTTTAATCTGAATCCTTAAAGTAACTTAACCTGTCTAAACTGCTCAAAAAAATAAAGGAACACTTTTAATCGGAGTGTAGCATCGAGTCAATTACACTTCTGAGGCATTGATCAGGTCAGTTAAGTAGGAGAGGGGGTTGTTAATCCGTTTCAGCTGCTTTGGTATTAATTAAATTAACAGCTGGTGCACTAAAGGGGCAACAATGAGATGACCCCCAAAACAGGAATGGTTTTCGAGGTGAAGGCCACTGACATTTTTCGCCTTCCTCATCTTTTGCATTTGGCTAGGGTCAGTGTCAGGGGCGTTTCCTGGACCTAACATCCTCTAGGGGGGTCGGGGGCGATGCTCCCCCA
>NW_011368540.1:0-4724 GCF_000735185.1 Notothenia coriiceps | reverse complement strand
CACCACAATGAAAGATGTTTGGAGTTTTATTTGAGTTATTAATTTACATTTTTTGTCAAAGAGATGCTGATTTGAAACCGTTGTTACATACAGTTACGGCCTTTCCTGTTTCTGCCGGAGAGAGGGGAGTTTGTCCCAAAGCCTCCATCTGACAGGAGGGAGCCTCATGTGTCACTCCACGGAGTTCACTCCGTCACGGAGGGGGAGTGTGTAGGGCGTGGTTTGGGATTGGGCCTCTGTTTACAAGGAAGTGAGCCTACGTCATCATGATGAAGCATCTAGGGACTAAGGTGGTTGGTCAAATTTGCGGAATAGTTGGGGTAATTGGAGGAGCGCTTTTTTCATAAGCTATAGGCCTACTTGCTGCTTTCACTATCCATCAACATCAAGATAACGGGATTTCAAAATAACACGGACGAGTTGTTCAGCCAAGGATTCTCTGTTAATAAAGTTCACTACAAAATGTCTCTGGGACGAATCATAGACAAGGTGAGGAGGCTAGCCATCGGCTGTTAACATGACGTAGCAAAGCTGACGTTAGCTTGAACTCACTTTAACGCTAATGCAGTTCATTTTATTTGTAGGTACATTTCATATCCATAAAAATAAATCATATTGATCACAAACGCATTTAATAATCAGAGCTGTACATGTACTCAAGTACTTTACATAAGTAGAATTGTGAGATATGTGTACTTTACTTGACTTTTTCAATGTTTTGCTACTTTGTACTACTCCACTACAATTATTTAACCCCTTTAGTCACTTTGAAGATTTGGGTTAATGATGTGAAATATAAACAACACTTAAATAAGGCTTTAGTGACACCTCCAGTAAAATGACAAGCTCAGTAAACAAAGGGATTGCACCTTTTAACAACTGTGATAAAGACTTTAATGCATCAATAAGTATAATCAAAACATAGAATAAATATTATTTTTGAAATGGGACAATTTGCATAATTTACTTTTGGTACTTTAAGTATATATTGATGCTAATACTTTTCTACTTTTACTTGTAACAGAGTATTCCTACACTCTGGTACTTTTACTTAAGTGCAAGATGTGAGTACTTCTCCCACCTCTGTTAATAATGAATGATTGAACAGGGTAATTGTAAAAATCATATATCAAAATGTACAGTTTTCTGCAAAAAAATAAGGTATTTCTCTTTTTTTTTTTGGACTAAATTATCAATCAAGAAATCTGACAGATGAATAAATAGTGAAAAGTCAGGGGTTTATAATGAATTGCCACGTGGCCTGGTCTCATTGTGAATCTTTTTTGTCTTGACTCCTTGCACGATGAAGCCCTTGAACGCTACGCTGTCAAAGATCGAGCTCACCAAGCTGGACTCAAAGGTTTGGGTCGCTTTGAGCATACTCTGCACACAATACAATCCTCTGATTCAGGTGGCAGTTCATCCACCGCCCTCACTGAACTCAGATATTCATTATATATATATACGGCTTTTATAATGAAACACTTATCTTCTCCTCAGAGCGTGGAAGAGTTGAGAGAGGAGTCAATAAGCTGTAAGTATAACTCAAACGTGAATAGCTATTTAGAGATTTTTGTAAACTGTATATTTATTCATTTGATTACTTTCATATGACTTCCCACACAGCCCAGAGCATCACAGACACCTCTCAGGTAAATAGACCTCTGTGTTTATTGCAACACTTCAGTCTTGACGTATCATAGACTGCATTACATTAAAGCACTGTACAACATTATTTTGTATTACAGCTGATTTTTATTTCATATTTCATTCCATTGCAATGTAAATACTGTTATATTTTACTATATATTTTTAGTAATTTTGTATATTTTTCTAGTTCTCTACCTGTGTTTTTAATTCTTGTTTTTATGCACCACGACACCAAGTCAAATTCCTCGTACGAGTACACCTACCTGGTAATAAACCTGTTTCTGATTCTGATATTATATCTTTAATGTTTTGTTTATTTTTATTCAGCGCTGTCTGAAGGAGACCTTCACTGTCTCTGAAGAACAGCCCTCCATGTACACGTTCAGTCCTTCACCACCTTGCTATCCTGCTGCAAGAGCCTCCTTGGACGCGTCTCTCAGGTCTAGAAGGCATTCTGTTTCTGCACACCCACTGCAGACTGACGGCTGCTCTGTGTATGCTTCGGACCCCCCCTCTGTTCAAGAGAGACTGGACATCTACGGTGCTCCTGTCAGGAAGAGTTCCTTAGAGGCCCGGAGGGTGACCGACCTCAGATCACCTCATGCCTTTTCCAGAAGCCCCAGAAGCCATTCTGTGGAAAGCTGTTCCAGAGAGCCTACGAAGCCCAGATTACTGTCCACCCCGCCACAAAAGCTAACTGTGCCACTGAGGATGCGTCACCCTCAAGACCCCCATATTTCCCCCCACCAACAGCTGCGTTCCCCTCAGTCAGCTTCCGCAGCAGAGAGTCGCCACAGGCTCCGGCCGAACCTTTCCTCGGACTCCTCCCTGCCATCAGTGCGTGCCCCTTACTCCCCGAAGAAGCTCGACGAGGACTTTCTAAAGGTCTACCACAAGTTTGTCTGCCAGAACAAGTCTGGTTCCCTTAATGGGATTTCCTGCCGCCTCTGTGCGAGAAGCTCTAAGGCCAGCATAAGCTTGGCTCTGGCAGCTCTCGCCCTGTCGCCGCCCCGCTCAGTGTGAGGAAACGCCACAGGGAGTGAAATGTGGACAGCCAGCCCCAGTCGAAACGCCACAGGGACGAGTGATGCCCGTCCTCTCCCGGGTCCGTACGGCACGGCAAAGAGCTTCTGAGGCGCCGTCTCTCTCCGTATGAGCAGTCCCATGATGGCGTCTCCTATAGCGCCACTAGACCCAGCATGTTCCAAAGATTCAACACCCAGCAGCGCTCAGCAGAAGCACATCAGGAGACCTGGAGGTGTCTGCGCCGCCATGTGTCTGCAGCTCATTTTCATGACATGGGTGAGCCTGCTCAGTAAAACACAATATTATACTGCAGGAGACTTTATTTATGTCCTGTCTGATGTTTAAATTGAGCCACTTTCTTCTACAGGAAGTTCACTTGAGAACAGAAGAAACCATGGCTGGTCTCCCGGGTGAGTATAAGGAACTCTGAACACTGTTTGTTTTTCTATGCAAGCCCATTGCGGCCAACGAAAGAAAAAAGTCCAAGTAACCTGGGATAACCTGGAATAATGACTCGGTATTTGTGGGTATGCTATTTTGGTAACAGAGCAAAAAACACATCAAATCAACCCGTTTGAGATGAAGAGGCCCTGTTATGAAACTTCCTCTCCGCAGAGGCATTTTCATAACAGCGTCATGTAGATTTTGTTCAGTGCGGTTTCACCATTTTGTTAAAATGTGTAACCATTTTGTTTCCAGTGAAGTGGTTTCCCTTCATTGTAAGGATGAAAACTTAACTTCATTACTTGTAGGTTAGTGTGTGCACATAAAAAAAGTGCAACTACAGACATATAGAAAATGTTCAGGCTTGTTATTCTGCTAATTTAAAAATAAATAGGTTTAATGATTGCTGCAGACACTGAGGAATCAATATGAATCTAAACTGAGCAAGTCCATTTCAGCTACCTGTAGATTTAGGGTTAGGGTTAGGTAACTAAATGTCACGTGGTCGATTAGTGATTTATTTGCAGGGGATATTAATGGTCCCCTATTTTACTTTTTTTCATCAGTATATTACAGGTCTCAGATATATCCGGAGCCTGTCTCTGATTGGCTGAAACACCAGATCATTGCAGCATTACCCATAATCCCCTCTGTTTCAGCCCTGTTTCCAAAGTGCTGATTCTCTGTCTGTTACTTTAGATGAAAATAAGGAGCCCCTCCCCACGCCCCTCTGAGAGAGATTTGGTTACAAAGAACATAATGGTGCTCTAGGAGGAGATTCAGGTGATAACGGGATTCAAAGATCAGCGCACTAACCCACTGAGCCACAGCCTCCCGGCCAAACCATCTACAACAGTAAAATACTCCATATGCAATTTAACGAACCCTCTGTTTATTTATTCCAACATATCTAAAATAGGATAAGCCAATATAAAAGAGCGAGGATAACATCCACTGTAAAATGAAGAATAAGCAAACTATGCAATGCATCCCTTAAAACACATGTTACAAACTTTTTTGTGCATGTATGTTCTTCAATGGTCTGCAAAAGCTGTCAGAAACTCAACGTCTGGGCAAGCTACCACCACCACACATGGCACACACACCACACGCACACACACACACACACACACACACACACGCACGCACACACACACACACACACACACACACACACACACACACACACACACCTTAAACATTGAACAAAGCACCGTCTAACATTACGTTCAATATTTTAATTTAATATTTCTAATTTGTAAACTTCTTTATTACTCTCTCATACTCGCTCGCGCAGACACATATAGGCCTACACACATACGCACACGCAACAACAAAAAAGTGCCTGCCAAGCCGTTAAGCCATGACTTTCTTTTGTGTTCCACCAGCTTTACAACACAATGAAAGATGTTTGGAGTTTTATTTGAGTTATTAATTTACATTTTTTGTCAAAGAGATGCTGATTTGAAACCGTTGTTACATACAGTTACGGCCTTTCCTGTTTCTGCCGGAGAGAGGGGAGTTTGTCCCAAAGCCTCCATCTGACAGGAGGGAGCCTCATGTGTCACTCCACGGAGTTCACTCCGTCACGGAGGGGGGGTGTG
>NW_011368539.1:0-1583 GCF_000735185.1 Notothenia coriiceps | reverse complement strand
CCCCAGCCACATACTGTTCTGTCTGCTGCCGTCTGGCAGGCACTACCGCAGCATCCGGACAAAAACAACCAGATTCAGAGACAGTTTCATCCCGCAGGCAATAAGACTGTGAAACAACTGAACTGCTGAAACAATTTCATAAGATTATCTGCTACTTAGTAATTATTTATCTATTATCTAATATATCCTTCCAATAAGTTCTATATAGACTCGTATTGCACTATTCCACTTTTTTTTTTTAACTATTCTTCTTTTTGTATTACTGTTAGTATATTTTTAATATTGTTTTAATATTGTCTGCTTATCTGTATTATTGTGTTTCATTGTTGGAGAAGCCTGTGACCTAAGATTTTCAACGACAATTACTCTGTAGCTATGTTAGTTTGACAATAAAGAACCTTGAACATCCAAAAAATGGCTACGAAAAAGTAGGTTATATTTGAGTATGTTTTTTGAATTAGCTGCAGTTTCATCGTTGTTCCCTATATTCACTGTTTAATATAAAGTTATGCAAAATGATCACATAAGTCTCAACATTTCTTTGCAAGTTGCCTTAAGGCCTTTCAAAGGTGCATAAGAGAATACTATTCGTCAACATTTGAACAAAAGTCTTTCTGATTCCTCTCACCATCACTGGATAAACCAGATACATCATTTAGGGTTAGACTCGGCTAAGGAAAAGAAGAAACGGTAGCTCTTCAAAAGAATTGTTCGAAACTTCATCAGCTCATTACTTATGAACGCTGATGTTTGTAATATATTAAATATTCAGCAAACCCATTTCAAATTCAGTGCTGTTTACAGTATTTCTTTACAAGTTTATAAAGTCGTGCTTGGGGCTAGAAAAAGCATTTCATTTTAGAAAGCAAGTTTTTCTAGTAAGAAGCAATTCAGACACAAGGAGATTTATGAGCTGCTGCTGAGTTTACCTTGCGTTAGAGTAGAAATAGTAAGCTGTGATTTGTCTCAAAATGGGGATAAGAAGGTAGGAATATACTGGCTTCACACCGAACATGACTGAAATACCTCGCCTTCGATTTGAAAACCCCTTCACTGGTTGTGATGATCAATTGCTTTCCTTGTCACTCTTGTTTTTGAAGTATATAAAACCACCTTTTGTAAGCACGGTTACATTTGTTCTTGTCTATGGTGGAAAATGTATCATTGCATCATCTGTGCATCTTTTGTTAAAATGTTAAGCCAATTCTAACTGTACTCTGTTAGGGATGTAAACGGACTTCAACACCAAAGGTGCATCAATACATGGGGCCAGTCTAAATTAATCAAATCGTTTTTAGTCTTTTCATTTTGCAAACATGTAAAATATCTTTAATTACATGTTCTGTTTGTTTCTCTTTGCATATAGAATGAACAACGTTGTGATTTGCAAAGTGGCTGCTGAAGATTTCTCTTTGGCTTAAGTCAGGTGAAGGCAGTAGCTTGGGAACCGGATGTCACTGGTTCAAGTCTATGAACAGATCTAAAAAAACTAGGGGTGCACCGAATGGGAAATTCTTGGCCGAAACCGATACCGAAAATAGGAAACAGTTGGCCGAATGCCGAAAGGCCGAAAATGATTAATA
>NW_011368538.1:0-1962 GCF_000735185.1 Notothenia coriiceps | reverse complement strand
TGTGTTGTGTGTGTGTGTGTGTGTGTGTGTGTGTGTGTGTGTGTGTGTGTGTGTGTGTGTGTGTGTGTGTGTGTAAGTCAGTGAGTAAGAAACTAATACAAAGACAATGGGATTCCAGCCTTCTTGTCCACTGATTTTAATTGTTCAGCGTGGATGTACACAAAGTTCCGGTGTATACGCTGAAGTGTAGGCAGACACTCACAGATAATATATGTGTGTGTGTGTGTGTTGTGTGTTGGTATTTATCACGTTTTGGGGACATCAATATGTTTACACACTCACATCATGGGGACCTCTGAAGCTTTGGGAACAAAACAAATCAGGTCCCCAAAAAGAAAAACATTTAAATGATAGTGGGATTCATTCTAAAGCTGCCAGGGAAGAGCTTAGCTTTGGACAACTCTGAATGTTTTTCGGTAAGTGTGTGAACGGCGCAGAGTGGTGCCCCAAAAGGATTGACAGTGCCAATGCGCCCACTGCCCTGAACAACACACAGCGTTCTAAAGAGAAGTAAATATCTACACTTGATTTTAGCTTAATGTTGCATCCAAACAAATGCAATGTTTCAAACAAATCCAGCCAAAAGCATTCGTGTCAATAAACCACTCAAACCAATATATATCTTAGATTCTTTCGTTACACAGAAGAAAATTGCAAATATAAAAGAAAGTTCAAATTACAGCAAGCTGATGACACCATTTTGTGTGTTTTCTTGACCTTTTGAATATGTGTGTAAGACTCACTTTGAGGTGTAGTTTATTGGTCCAGGAGCCGATGACTCTGTACTCTGCAGTAGACCTGTTGGTGGGCTGGTACTGGAATATGTCGTATCTTCCTGGAGCGTCTCCGTTCTCGTTGAAAACCACTGGAGTACCGGCACTTCCTGCAACAGTTGGAGAGAGGGTCAAAATTAAGTTTAATGCGATATTGTGAAATCTGTGACCCGTTCTATCGAAATCAGTCTCTGTTGCAACGGTGCATTCTGAGATATTCATTGATTCATGTGATGGTCATTTGGGGTTCATTTTTTGGTTGATTCTAAACAAACAAAGTCTTGGCTTTCAGAACATCTTCTGAAATCTATTTTCTTTTTTTTTGCCATATTCAGATTTTGTTTTCAAGTTCAATAATATTTTGTGTTTTATTATATAAATATGAGTAATAGCAGATTTTGAATTCAGAAAGGATTAAATTAACTAATTACATACATGTATACTTATAAAGGTTACCTCAGGTGGTTTGTTTAGTACCGTAATTTTCGGACTATAAGCCGCGCCTTTTTTCCCATTTTTCGACCCTGCAGCTTATATAACGGTGCGGCTAATCTATGGATTTTTACAGCTAACGGCCACCACCTTTAACTCTATGGGCTCTATGGCCGGTCCGCGGACCCCCAACTTTAAGCGGCGGGCTCCAGCAGGAAAAGCTGGAGGCCGGAAAAGAGTGAGACAGGTAGCGCGCAAAAGTAAAAGTGGAACCGAGAGTGGTACGAGAGACAGAACGAGAGCAAGACAGACAGACATTACGAGAGCGAGACAGTTTGTCCCCGTACCACTGGTTGAAAACCACTGGTGTAGATCACTGCCGGTACGTGCGCTGGGAGCGCACCGTTTAAGTTTGAAAGTTGAAAAGTTTGTGTGTCTGAAACGCTATGTGATACAGTACAGTTTACACAGCACAGTACATGTTCTGTAGCTACTATTGCACTAAATGCTAACACTTGAATACGTTATGCAAATATGCAACTTGTTTGTTGAAATGTTAATAAATGGGAGCTTTCTCGACAGCCATCTCTTTCCCGACAATCCCCTCTGTGCACGAACCCTTACATATGGTAATTAAACATTAAAACACCTGCGGCTTATAGTCCAGTGCGGCTTATATATGTACACATCATTCAATTTAGCTGCTGCGGCTTATATTCAGGTGCGCCTTATAGTCCGAAAATTACGGTAATAATAT
>NW_011368537.1:0-1634 GCF_000735185.1 Notothenia coriiceps | reverse complement strand
CGTACTACGTCTACGTACGTACGACGTACGTACGACGTACGTACTACTACTAGTACTACGTAGTAGTGTGTGTGTGTGTGTTGTGTGTGTGTGTGTGTGTGTGTGTGTGTGTGTGTGTGTGTGTGTGTGTGTGTGTGTGTGTGTGTGTGTGTGTGTGTGTGTGTGTGTGTGTGTGTGTGTGTGTGTGTGTGTGTGTGTGTGTGTGTGTGTGTGTGTGTGTGTGTGTGTGTGTGTGTGTGTGTGTGTGTGTGTGTGTAGATATTTCCCCCACCAGCCAGTCGCTGTGTGAAGATGTGGTGACGGTGCTGACAGTTTTCTGTGAAAAGCTGGAGTCAGTGGACAGGTAACACCGCAGTTCATTTATATATGTTTTTAGTATTGTTCACATGTTTAGTCTTTATATCCTTGATTCCTTCTCCTGCATTTCAGGAATTTAAATATCCTTTTAAGAGACACAAAATAGAGACATTTCAAAAGCAGAATCCTTTCTTTTGTTTTAATATTTAAGTGATATTTCAGCTTAGTCCTTGTTAGTGAACATTAGGGATTCTCAAAGAGTATCAGTTACCTAAAAGGACATGTATTTGAATGTGCCAGACTCTTTAAAGAACCAACACTGAAGATAATCAATGTGTTAACAGACTGTTAATCAGATACTCTACTGGCTAAATTATTATTAAGCTAGAGCTGAAACGATAAGTTGACTAATTGGTAAATTGATCGACAGAAACATAATTAGTTACTCCAAGAAAAATACAGTTTTCAGTCTCTCAATTATGCTTTTTTAGAAATATCAATACCTAGTTTTGTTCTCACAACACAAGCCATTTAAAAACATCACTTTAGACGTTGGATGGATGGAATAAATCTATCTAATACATCCAGAAAATAATCGCTAAATGAATGAAGAGATTACTTAGTTGACTGTAACTCACATAGTTTGCATTATTGAAACTTGGCCACAGAAACATACGACTGTCCTCTGCATATACGCCTAACTTTCTCGTTGCAGTACCCTGTATTAGTTTCAAGATTATGGCTTTGTCTGTGTATTTGAGCTAAATGGGTATAGTGGACATACTTCTAATATATGTTCATTTCTTTATAATAATAACATCTGATTTGTTTTATGCTCCTTTGAATCATTCTCCCCTGCAGTGATAACCAGCTGCTGCAGCTTCTCTACCTGGAGTCCATCCTCTCCATGCTCAGCAGCTGTCCTCCCACAATGCACCTGTCCAGAGGGTTCACAGACCTCGTATGGTACGACATTTAACACTGCTATAATCTTACATGCATGAAGTGCTGTCAATGATGTCAACTAAACATCAGAGATACTTGATGAGACATGTTGGGAGTCTTTATTCCAGTTACTGCTTCAGGTGTCTTGGATTGTTGTGTATCTGTCTGTGATCTATTAAGCTCTAGGGGGGGGGGATCACCAGGCTCCCCACGATACGATACTATCGCGATACTTAAGCCACGATACGATAGTATTGCAATTCTACGATATGCCAAGTATTGCGATACGATATATTGCGATATATATTTACTAGGGCCGGGACTTTAACGCGTTAATTAAGATTAATTAATTACACAAAAATTAACGCGTTAAAAAAATTAACGCATTTTAA
>NW_011368536.1:0-3520 GCF_000735185.1 Notothenia coriiceps | reverse complement strand
GGCGGGATGCATCAGATGGAAGCGTACACCTTTCTTGTAAAGAGCTTGTTTCACGCCGTTGTAATCTGCGCGTTCCTCACCAGTGCGGAGCTCAGGTCGGGGTAAAACCTCAGAGGGGATCCCCGGAAATTCACCTCATGGTTCCTGGACCACCGTAGGGCTGCCTCTTTTTGTTGAAAGCGAAGAAAGCGCACGATGAACGGTCTAGCTGGTTTCCCGTCTTTTGGTTTTGTGGCAAGTGAACGGTGGGCTCTCTCCAGCTCTGGCGGTTCGGTAAACACATCAGGACCCACGCATTCTGCCAGGAGTTCGGCAATTAATTTCACCGGGTCCTTGCCGTTTTCGCTGCCCTCAGGAATATTCACTATCCTCAAGTTGGATCTGCGTGACCTGTTTTCAATGTCGTCTACATGATCCAGCAGGGTTTGATTCTGGGCTTGGAGAGCTTTGATTGTAGCTTCAGCCGAGGTCAATCGTTCAAAGTTCTCTCCGGCGATAGTCTCTGTAGCCAAAAGGCGGGCTTGAAATGAGCCGACCGTGTCCCGGAGGGCACCCACAGCAGTCTCAAGTGGCTTTAAAGACTCCTGGATCAGGTGAGAGACATCGTCCTTCAGACCGGCTCTTTGCTTCGCCAGCTCGTCCACCAGTTGCTTCATGGAGATGGATTCAGTAGCAGCAGGTAGGCCACCGCTAACATCTTTGCCGTCATTAGGAGTAGTCGTCCACGCTGAGAGTTTGCTTGCTATGCTAGTGCTAGCACGAGTTGCCGCAGCAGGGTTCTGTGCGCCGTGTTTCTTTCCAAGTTTGGAGCAGCTCATTTTGACAATTTTTTTTTTTTATGACACCAAAAAGTGCCAAGCAAGTTCACAACGAGCTGTGGTAGTTTTATAGAGGAAACTCCGATGTTTTAAACAGTAAAATGGAAAATGTGATCGGGAGACCTGATGTCGACGTCTACACTCTCACATCGTCAACCGGAAAAGCCCGACAGCCATTTTTCTAACCGAAGCGGTAAATTTCACTCGATTAAAATGTTTTGCGGTTGATGTAAGCATGAATAATGTCTGTAAATTGTAATTATTTTACTTAATATGTATATCTTGTATCTGTAACTTTTTTATCCAATTTCAAATAGTTTTTTTATTAGGGGACAGAGGAGAGTTGTTTTTACAATATGCGAAAAGGAGAAGTTAAATAAATGGTATCTTGTTAAAATGTAAGGTTGTGGATTATGGTGTATGAGTCGACGGTAGCATTATTAGCTTGCAATTAGCATCCACCCGACAGAAACCTCCTACTGAAGCAGAGAATGAACGTGAGTGAACACAGCGGCGCTCTCCTGTGTGTGTGACGGGGGGACGGAAACTAATGCAGACTATTGTAAGCTTTATTTATCTAAGCTATTAACTTTATAACACTGCTTTGTCACATTTTCACCCATTTCCTCCGCCGTCCCGGGGCTTGCGGACCGAAGTTAGCCGCGTTGCATTCTGGGGTGTGTCTGCCATGTTGGAAGCTAGAGTTATATAGGCGCTTTCACACCAAGTACTTTGCCTTACTTAGTTAATCAGAACTCTCTCTCCGTTGGTGCGCTGGGCTAATGCTAATAATGCTAATGTGAGTTAAATAAAATGGCGGCTTCACAAAACTTTTTCGGAGCTTTACGGGGAGTGGTTTGGAATCTGCCCAGCGCCTATAAACAGCTATCACCGTGTGTCCTCGTGGAGTAGAAAATAATCGTTTAAACAATGGAAAAACAACGGGGGAAAGAGTAGAACATATACCGGTTGACCCGTGTGACAGCGGCATTCCCAGGGAGCGCGCACAGCTAAATTGAACATGATAATTAAGCAGATTAGCACACAAATCCCAGCAGTCATGCATTCCCTGACGTGAGACCAGCGGTCCTCTTCTACGTTCCAAGCTTAAACATGCTGATATAGTACAATCAACTTTATAACCAAGTGTATTTTAGATAATTGTTGCTAAATAACCAGTTATATTATCTTAGCTAACTATAAAAAATGTGCAGGCTGTTTTTATAAGTTGTATGCTTCATAGTATGGGTTGTACATAATGTATTATATATGTGTGTCTGTATTTATAGGTATATGTATCTGTGTATATGTATGATAATATTAGTCATTTTCCCTTTGAAGGTGGTGACATGCTGGTTCCTGTCGAATACAAGAGTGTGAGCAAATGGGTCAGGGTACCAAAAGTAGAGGATGTCTACAATTACTCTGAATTCTTACAAGGAGGTAATTAAAGTGTCTTGCATCATAGTTGCTTTCAAGAGTTTCAGTGTTGTATGTTTAACTTCTGAGTTATGATATGGTCCAAATTATCCTTTGTTTCAGTGCTGGCAAAATTCAATTTGCCAGGTTTCACTTCCTTGATGCTAAAGGATTCTACAGGAGTGGAAGTGGATTCTGACATCTTTGATGAGCTTTTTAATTCATCTCGGGTGTCTTTCAAGGCCTTCACTGAAGAATGCAATGGTAATAAAATGTTATATTAATCGTTATAATTCTAATAACCTTGAAAAAGGAGTGTTAAACTGTGTGTGTGTGTGTGTGTGTGTGTGTGTGTGTGTGTGTGTGTGTGTGTGTGTGTGTGTGTGTGTGTGTGTGTGTGTGTGTGTGTGTGTGTGTGCGTGTGTGACCAGACAACAATGTTGAAGAGTCTTCTTCAGAGGGATCATTCTTATCTGATGGGTCATTGTCAAGCTCGGACTCAACAATAATACTAGAATCTACCAAAGCTTGGAGAAGACAGCTGATTAAACGGACCCCCCTGACAGCAGCAGTGCAAGAGATGTAAGTTATCTGGTGTGTTTTAACTGATGCTGCACATAATTCATAATTATTTGTACCAATATTAAGTGTCTTAAAAAAACAAGGGCTAGGGAATGCTCCGGGTTTTGGACACAATTAACATGGGATCACTCCGGTCAATGGAAGTACTTCGTCTCACTGGAATATTAATGGCCAGATTGAATACAACATCGACCCAATTTCTCCGGTCAATGACAGGAGAGTTTTGAAAGTGACAAAACACTGTTCCACACATTTAAAAACACTTAATCAATGATTACCAGGGGTCCATGCACCTTCCCTGGCTTGTAAAATGTGGTGATGCGCCCTGGAGGTATCCTACTATTTAAACCATGTATACACTCATGTACACCCTTCATAGGGTTCCCTAACACAATGCACACAGCCTGGAGCAGCGACTCGGCTGTTTTCCCCCGCTTGTCCATTTGCCCATCAAGTTTGTTAACGAAGTGGACGCAGCCACTGTTTTCCCCCTAAAAGTGCTTTTTAATGCTGGCTTTTGCGTTAAAATGATGGGTACCATCATTAACCAGGCCCCCGACCACAATGCACACGGTCTGGAGCTCGCTGGGGTCCCGCAACACTTTAATCACACTTTTGTTCCATTTTGCCCATCAGTTTGTTTAACGAAGTGGCGCAGCCACTGTTTTCCCCCTAAAAGTGCTTTTTAATGTCTGGCTTTT
>NW_011368535.1:0-1962 GCF_000735185.1 Notothenia coriiceps | reverse complement strand
GCACATGAAAGCTGTAGGCCTATAGCTGTCAAACTGTGATCACCAGTTCTATACATTTGACAAATTCGGATTGGTTTCTACACTTATTTGAATATGTATGTAAAAAGGTAAAAAAAAAATATTAACTTTTTTTTTTATAGGATATGTACATCCCATCCCTAATATATATATATATATATATGTGATTCCAATGATGACTTGCAGGATTGTTCTAAACTCAAATAACTCAATATGGATTAGGGCTGCACGATTTGGGGAAATAATGTAATTGCGATTTTGCGATTTGCGATATTTGTTTTTAAGCGACCCAACAGAAGTTTATTGTAAAATGCGGCCATATCTCCGGTTAGCAAGGTCGCATCAACATGCTCCCGTCTCTAGCACCCCCGCAGCCCGAGCTACGAGTGAAGGAACTAAACTTACATGAAACTTCCGTTGGGTTGCTTTAAAGTCAAGCTTCAGTTTAAGATTCACCCTGTAATAGAAACATGTGATGGAGCATTACTAACCTGACTCAGATAGTTTGTTTCACCAAACCATCTAGGAAAGCTCCATTGGAAGCCATTTGGAAAGGGCAGGCACTTTCAAAAATACTTGGCAGGTGATTGGATCAATCTGTCTATCACCTTCTATCATGGGCCACTTCTGATTGGTTAACAATGGCTGGTACATGTGGAGCACAGCACTTCTGATTGGTGTGGATGACTGACACACAAGAAGAAAAAGAAGAAAAAGAAGAAAAAAAAGATTAAAAAAGAAAAAGAAATTGCAGGCTTTGCAATTTCATAATCGCGATTTCGATTTAAAATTGATTAATCGTTCAGCCCTACTGCACACTATAAAAAGCCAACGTGCAATAATGTTTACTTCGACACGTTTAATGTTTTGGGATTCATTTGCAGTACTCGGAGTGACGCATGCAAACACACTTTAGATGGGACACCAAAAATAACCACAACAAGTAGCATTTGGCATTAAGTAGTTGTCAACTGAGTGAATCTAAAAGAGAGCACTTGGTGGAGAAAGTGTTATATGATCACTTTTGAGCTGCACACTGACTTTGCCTGGGGAAGCAAACCAGCAATCTCTTAATAATAGGCATGCTTCTTTAAAGTTTAGGCAACTATTATATTTCTTGATTACTTTGGCAAGAAGCAGAAGGAACATCTATGTTACCGCCCTTAGCAATTGAAATGTGATGCGAAAATTACAGGGTTTCGAGGGTGCCTGGCCACACGTGGTTTTCAAAACAGCAAATCTACACTCTGTTTGCAGTGCGGTGTGCTTATGAACCGGGAGCTGCAGACACCTGATTAGGTTACATTTCTGCCCTGGTGACTATGAGGCATGAGGCTCGAGGTGGCAACCATGGCAGCAGGGATTTCTGCCAGAGATGCACTCCAGTAATAGCTGAAGTGCTCAGCTGCAACCTGAAACACATTTCAGAGCAGATCCACTTTCAGCCAGGGGTCAAGATGTCGGCTTTCTTTGGCCAAAACTCTTGAAATTTCAAACTGAGGTTTTGAAGTGAACCTGGATTTGGCCCAACAAGCAGTTGATATTTGTGTAACTCTAATCCTGGTCATCGGTCTGCGACCTTCAGCACTCACTGGATCGGTTCGCAACCGAGTGTGAAGCGGCTGGGATGAGGATCAGCACCTCCAAATCTGAGGCCATGGTTCTCAGCAAGAAACCGATGGACTGTCCACTCCAAGTAGGGAATGAGTCCTTACCCCAAGTGAAGGAGTTCAAGTATCTCGGGGTCTGGTTCTCGAGTGAGGGAACAATGGAGCGTGAGATGGGTCGGAGAATCGGAGCAGCGGGAGCGGTACTGCAGTCGCTTTACCGCACCGTTGTGACGAAAAGGGAGCTGAGCCAGAAGGCAAAGCTCTCTGTCTACCGCGCCATTTTCGTTCCTACCCTCACCTATGGTCATGAAGGGTGGGTCATGACCGAAAGAAC
>NW_011368534.1:0-1488 GCF_000735185.1 Notothenia coriiceps | reverse complement strand
AAAGAAGTTTAGTCAGTACTTCTACCAGAGTATTTTTAAACGCGAGTATCTGTACTTCTACTTGAGTAAAGGATGCGAGTACTTTTGCCATCTCTGGTTAAGACTGTTTGGATGTTAGTTTACCTCCGTTGGGTCCAGGGTCCGGGGCTCCGATGCTGATGCCCCCCCAGGAGTGTCCGGTCCATCCTCTCTCCCTCTTCACCTTTGTCTTCCACCTTTTCTCCCACTCATCCCTCTGACGAACTGCACAAATACACAAACAACAGATTGAGATCATAGCCCTGAGAGCACACTGTGTAAAAAGTCGCTATTTTTCATTGTCAAAGAAATTTGGTAATAACTTTTAACAAATGAGGTCACAGCGGAGACAAATTGGCAGCTTCTATCTCACACCGTGGAGCGAGTTAGTGCTTCTGTTTCGCAAAAATAAAACGGTTCCCTCTGGAGTTTTTGACCACTTGTAGGGCGATGGAATGGTTTCCAATGTTGTTTATCTCATGCATGCAAGATGCATACACACAAGAATAAGGCAGTTCACATTCCTGTCAAAGGTTTCCCGCTGTTTCACTGATCGACAGGAGGCAAAGGCAGGGGAGGAAACGTTTTCTAGTAAGTAAAAATACCAAAGCTCAACTCTAAATACTTTTTGAAGGAACAGCTCTGGAAATGTTGTCTGGAGAAGAAGAAGATGCATATTGATTTGGGATTAGCATCACTTTAAAGTTCCATCTCTTGAAAGATTATTTTCCAATAAGATAATTGCTTTTTTGCTTACAAAAAATATATTAAAGACTTATTCTTGCTATGGAAAAAAACAGCAGGCCGTTATGTATCAGATATAGAGTGATATATTTGCACACAGTTTTTTAGTTAAGTCGTTCCTTCAGGTTTGTTTGTTTGTTATGGGAGCAGTAAGTGCATTGGTACACAATTTATGATTTCATTTTCTATGCCTGCATGTCCAGAAACTAAAGTGTGTGTTCAGTGCTTTCTGTCTCTGTACCTATATCAGCTTGCATCTCCTGCTGCTCACTCTCTCCTCTTCGACTCATGCTCAGCTGATTCCCGTCCTTCATCACCGGAGAGTTCAGACCGGGCCACAGAAAACCACCACGACCTGTAGGGGAAACACAAAGAGAGAGGAGAAGAGACATCAGGGAAATGGACGACAACATATATTATACTTAGTTTAGTATTTCTTGTAATTGTCTCACCTTCTCCGACGGTCTGTCCTCGGTTCAGGTCTCTCTTCAGTTTACGTTTGGTCCTTTTCCCTCGACCCTTCCTGGCTCCTGAACCTGTTTCTGCCAACACACCTTTCCACAACTCCTCTGCTGTCACTGAAAAAACACATACCAACAAAGAGATTAAACTTAAAGGTCTCCTATTATGCTATTAGTAGGCATATATTATGAGTCTCAGATATATACAAATATGTAAAAAAAACATGTCTATGATGTGTTTTGCTCAAAATACCAAACAGATCAT
>NW_011368533.1:0-2404 GCF_000735185.1 Notothenia coriiceps | reverse complement strand
ATTCTAAGCTAAGTTGAATAGCTAAACTTTGATATGCCATGAGACAGTGAAAATAGTGCAGTGAAACACATTAATGATTAAGTTACTTCTGACTTTGGGTCAAGGGATAATGCAACGATATACCCGATTGTCTAAAATGTTAAACCTTGATATTAAATGTCAGTGTAAGCACGCCCACTGCTAGCATTTTAAAATACATCCTACTGCGGTGCCATGCTCTATTCGTTGGTAGCTAGTGCACTACTAAACGCCATTGTAAGGCGCTAAACAGCTTAGTTCTCATACAGTACTGGCTTCTTGCCTAATAACCTAAACTTACCTTAATGTTCACCTTAATGTTAACACTAAAAAAAAAAAAAATTACCGAGATAATATCGTAAACCGTGGTAATTTTGGTCACAATAACCGTGAGCCGAAAATTTCACACCGTGACACCCCTAGTCCTTACCCTGCTGTGTAAAGAGGACAGATTATCCAGGTCATCAGAAAGAGATCTCCGGTTCTGTGTCAGTGGAGCCTATTTGTTCCGGATTGGAACACTCTGTGGTTTAGGAGAATTGTTTTTAGTTCTCCCTTTAGCAGCTGTCCACGGCTGTTTCCTAGTATGAACAGGGGTTGAAGAGGCGCTCTTCCTGGGTGATAACAATGCAGGCCAGCCAGTCGCATCACAGATTTCAGAGCGCTGGGCTCTGCCTGTTATTCGTCCTCCCAAATCCCATGGAAATGATTTACTCTTAGGCCATGCACCCAGAGAGTTTGAGGGAGGACTACCATTTGTAGATTTATTACCCGGTACACAGCCCTCCTGTTCCTTGGAATCCTTGTAGCTGCTAGCTAGCTCTAAGTTAGCATGCCCTTTTCCATTCTTTTGCACTGGTAAAGTGGTGTCATTCCCACATAGTCCATTCACTTCCACGTTAACTTCCAACCGTTGCATTTTCATTTCCAACACGGCCATCTAGAAGTTTGTGGAAGTCATCTGTAGAGAACGGAGGCATTTTGCTGCCAACTAGCTTAAGCTAAATAGCATGCAGTAGCCTACCAGGCTTTAGCTGTTGCTAGGCCACGCTACAGTAAGACTGAGGTCGTCGTAAAAATATTGAAATATGGCTGAAACCCTCCGTCTATTTACGAAGAATAACTGTCCCAGTGATAAGTTAATGTCCAGGAGCCGCTGCTCAAAGTTTTCAGAAAAGAAAAATAGGAAAATCAGCATAAAAAAGTAAGCAGAGGCAAGAGCAAGCAGAAACGCGTCTGCACTGTAAGGAGGCTGGGAGGAAGAATAATGAGAGGAAAAACTCATCTGATTCAATACTTACAGACGGTTATCTGATTCAAATGTATTTAAATTGCTCGTTTTACACAAACCTCCTGCAGTTATATAGCAGTCACTATTTGTTTAAGTTGAACAGTTTCACTGTTAGTGTTATGCATTGATCGTTATTATCGTAAAAATACATCAAATATGTCACTTATGACTTCTCCATGAAAGAAAAAGGCTCCGGTAAGGAAACATTTCGGCAACCACTTTTTCACTTCTGTCTATTTGAGTTTGCATACCTCAGCAATGTTTCTCCAACCCTCATTGAACCCAATTCCAGCATACAGCGGCTGAGTGAACACGGTCTGGACTCTGTGAAGGAGGGTCATGGTTTCATCGATGATGCTGTAGTAGCACAGAATACCTGCAGTGTGATCCAGGTACACTCCCATTCTGGAGGACCAAGGACCTGAGATTGGAGTGATGACACTATTGTACACAAATTTATATTCGTTGTAGAAACAATCTAATTTCCAAGATTGGTCGTTTTCTCCAAATCTACCTGACCACCCAGCTCTGCTGATGCTCTTGTATGCGACAGCTACACTGCATCCTTCTCCTATCCACTCCACCTCCCAGTAACAACGTCCAGTCAGACTCTCTCTGCTCAGGACCTGCCTAGTCTCAGTGAATCTGTCTGAGTGACTATTATCATAGTGTGAATAACTCTTGAATGCTGCTGCTCTGTCTTCCTTAGATAAATGCAGCTGTTTGTATGCTGTGTTTGGATCCAGAGTGATTTCTCTTGCATATTTTAAGAATCCAGCTCTGGTGTCGGGCTCTGGTTGTGGCCGTAACACTCTGACTTCAGTTAGCGAGATGTTGGTCCACTTGACCCTCAGGACCTTCTGTAGTTTGTCTCTGACCCCTGATAAATCCTCTGTCACATCCTCAAAGTATCTGAGAGGACGGGTGTTGCTGCTGGGTGAGTGATTGGTTACACTGAGGGCTGGCAGTGAAGAGTAGCTGTGCAGGAACTGGTTGTGATCCTCTGTGAGTGACAGCTGCTCCAGCTCAGCGTCTCTCCTCTTCAGATCATTGATCTCCGGCTCCAGCTTCGCCTGAAGCTCTTTCACTCGACTC
>NW_011368532.1:1419-4721 GCF_000735185.1 Notothenia coriiceps | reverse complement strand
TCTCTCTCTCTGCCTCTCTCTCTCTCTGCCTCTCTCTCTCTCTGCTCTCTCTCTCTCTGCTCTCTCTCTCTCTCTCTCTGCCGCTACTTTCTACTTCTCTCATGTTGAACACAAATACCTGTACTTTCTACTTCTTACATTTTCCAAACAGGCTGGTTTTCCGGTTTAGTTTTAATGTGTGTTTGGTGGTGTGATCATTATTTCATCCCTCACCTGTGTAACCTTCTCTAATTGGTCTCACCTGAGCCCCGTTACCATCCCTCCATTAATCTGTGATCTCTCAGTTCCAGTTCCTCTTCGTACCTTCGAGCGGTGCAGAAGTATTGTCCTCAGAGTTTAGTTCCACGTGTTGCTGACCCGAACCTGAATACAAGTACCCGTTGTTAGAGTAGAAACGTGCTTTCTGAATACAAGTACCCGTTGTTAGTGTAGAAACGTGCTTTCTGAATACAAGTACCCGTTGTTAGAGTGTAGAAACTTGCTTTCCTAAGAGGAGGAAGAGGAGGAGAGGAGAAGGAAGATGAAGAGGTGAAGAGGAGATATTTAGGAGCTTATTATTTGCCTCTCCTCCTCTCCTCTCTCTGCCTCTCTCTCTCTGTGTCTCTCTCTCTCTCTCTCTCTGTCTCTCTCTTTCTCTGCCTCTCTCTCTCTCTCTCTCTCTCTCTGCCTCTCTCTCTCTCTCTCTCTCTCTCTCTCTCTCTCTCTCTCTCTCTCTCTCTCTCTCTCTCTCTCTCTCTCTCTCTCTCTCTCTGCCTCTCTCTCTCTCTCTCTCTCTCTCTGTCTCTCTCTCTCTCTCTCTCTCTCTCTCTGTCTCTCTCTCTCTCTCTCTCTCTCTCTCTCTCTCTCTCTCTCTCTGTCTCTCTCTCTGTCTCTCTCCCTCTCTCTCTCTCTCTGTCTCTCCTCTTCCTCCCTGCAGTTCTCCTCTCCGCCAGCAGGGGGAGCTTCTCTCCTTCCTCTCGAGAGAAAGAGAGAAAAGGGGGAGAGAGGGAGATGATTAAAGAGAAGAAAGGCAGCATGAGGAGGGAGGAGAGAGGAAGGAGGAGGGAGGAAACGTCAGCACTCCATGCGTTAAAAGGGCAGATGGTAACGGCGGGTAACTGAGGATCAGCTCAGAGGAAGAGGAGGAGGAAGAGGAGAGAGGACCGCGAGACGAAGAGCATCTGAGCGGAGGATATAACCAGGAGAGAGGGGGAGACACACACAGAGAGGAGACCACGAGGAAGAGGAGAAGTGAAGAAGAGGAGGAGGAGATCAATGAGAGGCTGAGATTTCAGGAGATTCAGCAGAAAGAGAGGAAGAGGAGCGACTGTGAGGAAGGATACATGGAAGACTTTAGGAGAGGAAGAGGAGGAGACGTATTCACAGAGTTCACTCAAACTTAGAGAGGAGGAAGAGGAGGAAGAGGAGGATATCTGAGAAACTCCTTTTATTACACGAGAGGAAGAGGAGGAGGAGGAAGAGCACTTCTCCCTGCTCTCTGATCCGATGGCCTGTTACTACATCGTGATCAGCTCCACTCACCTGCACGGCGGACAGCTGCGGAGCATCAAAGGAGTTTTCAGAGGACCAATCGGAGCCGGAGGAGCACACAAGGTAAGAAATCACAGAAACAGGCTTTTATTTTGAAAGGGCTAAGCGTGGTGCGCTGTGGGGATGAACTGTGGCTGTCATGCTTTTGAAACTCCAGGATTTTTGGGGTAATTTTATCTCCCGAAGTTGCTGAGACAACATCAAAAAAAGTGCTTTTATTTTGTTAATGAATTCCACATTTATTACTTTTCATCGTGCTTTTATTGTGAAAGGTTATACATGTGCATTGGGACCGTCAGGTCTTTAAACTGCAGTGTTTGTTGTGATTTTACATCCAGAAGTTTGCTGTGAGACAGAGAAAAAATAATTGTTTATATGCTTTTATTTGGAAAGGTGTCAGAAAGAGTTTAAAACACGACGAAGTGCTTTTATTTTGAAAGGGTTAAGAGTGGTGCACTGTGGGGATGTACTGTGGCTGTCATGGTTTGAGTTGTGTTTGTGGTTTCATGAGCAGAAGTTGCGGAAAACAAAGCTCTTATTTTGTAAATGAATTACAAATCCATTACTTTTCATCGTGCTTTTATTTTTGAAAGAGTTACGAGTGTGCAATGTAACTGTCATGGTTTGAGTTGTGTTTGTGGTTGCAGTGTTGTTGTTGTTGTTGTTGTTGTTGTGAGACAGAGGGAAATAATGTTTAAATGCTTTTATTTTGAAAGATGTCAGAAAGAGTTATTTTGAAAGGGCTAAGCGTGGTGCACTGCGGGGATGAAGTGTGACTCTCATGGTTTTGAAACTCCAGGATTTTGGGGGAAATTTTATCTATCTTTATTTTGAAAGGTTATACATGTGCACTGTGACTTTCACGTCTTTAAACTGCAGTGTTTGTTGTGATTTCTTCTCAAGAGTTTGCTGTGAGAACTGTTGTTTACGTGCTTTTATTTTTGAAAGACGTCAGAAAGAGTTAAAACCGCGATGAAGAGCTTTTATTTTGAAGGGGTTTAGCGTGGCAATTATCGGTCTAAACTGGGAACGTCACTTCTTTGATCTAAAGCAGGGGTGGGGAACCTCCGGCCTCCGGGCCGTATACGGCCCGCGAGACCATTTGGTACGGCCCTCGAGGTAATTTATAAACACACGCAAAAAAGAAAAAAATTCAAGAAATCTAGACCGCAAAATAATTAAACAAGCTTGTTTTTCCTGTCCAAGGTCAGGGTCCTTGAACACAACACGAGCCTAACGTGTCATCACGTGGTATATGTCTCGTCTGACAGGAGTGTATTTCTAACGGAGAGCACCAGAACGCGGCTCCGGGCCGGGACTTCACAAATTGCAGTACCCATAAGGAGCCGTACACATGCCGCAGTTTTTGCGTGGCTGTGTCTTTAGTTGAAAGCCCAGTGGCGATCTGTTCATCTGTCATACTGATAATACAGTCAATAACTTTGTTGTTATTAGCATCTGGTTAGCTAGCTATGCTAACGAATATAAGAAGCTTTTTCTCCAACCAGTGAGGTAAAGGCACATCTTTATATGATCATTATAGTTATAGAAAAATAAGAGAATAAAGTAAACAGGTATACAATACTAATATGACAGGAAAAAAAGGTTGTTATTAATAAACAAGAATACAGTTTAAAAGGGAAGTGATTTGTAAAATATCCATAAAGAAAAAAAATCTGCTTACAGTTCTGTTTCATCTGGTGTTGAGAGATGTATCCATAGATCTCTTCATGTTGCTCTCAAAGTGCACCAGATTGATGCTTTTAACTTCA
>NW_011368532.1:0-1255 GCF_000735185.1 Notothenia coriiceps | reverse complement strand
GTTGCTTTTTATTTGCACAGCATGAAAGAAAGGCGAAATGAATGGGCTTTGATTTGAGTTTTTTTAAGCAGACGTTTAGTTCAATAATTTGTACGGCCCTCGAAGGATGTTGTAAAAATTGAAATGGCCCTTGAGAGGAAAAAGGTTCCCCACCCCTGATCTAAAGGAATTTATTTTGTGTCTTCACCTCCAGAAGTCTGGACATTTTTATTTTGTTTTGAAGTGCTTTTATTTTGGAAATTATTTATACATTTATTATTTTTCATCGTGCTTTTATTCTGAAAGGTTATACATGTGCACTGTGACCCTCACGTCTTTAAACTGCAGTGTTTGTTGTGGTGATTTAATCTCAAGAGTTTGCTGTGAGACAGAGGGAACTAATGTTTACATGCTTTTATTTTTGAAAGATGTCACAAAGAGTTAAAAACACGATGAAGTGCTTTTATTTTGAAGGGGTTAAGAGTGGTGCACTGTGGGTCTAATCTCTGACCGTGGGGTCTTTTAACTAAAGGGTTTTATTTTGTAATTTAACCTCCAGAGTTTTCCGTGAGACAGAAAAAAAGAAATGTACATGCTTTTATTTTGGTAATTAATCACACATGTATTACCCTTGACAGTGCTTTTATTTTTGAAAGATTTTAAGCGTGTGCATTGTGGGTCTAATCTCTGATTATCATGTAGTTCATCTCCAAGATTTATGTTAAAATGTCACCTCCTGAAGTTGCTGTGAGAAAGAGGAAAAGGCTTCTCACAGTGCTTTTATTTTGGTAATTATTTCCACATTTATTAACCTTCACAGTGCTTTTATTTTGAAGGGTTACGCGTGTTCATTGTGGGTCTAAAGAGTGACCGTCACGTCTTTTATCTCTAGGATTTGTTTGTATCTTCACCTCCAGAAGTTGCTGTGAGACAGAGGAAAACAATTGTTTACGTGCTTTTATTTTGGTAATGGTTCACACAGTGCTTTTATTTTGGTAATGGTTCACAAAGTGCTTTTATTTTGAAAGGATTATGCAAGTACATTGTGGGTCTGAACAGTAACTTTCAACTCTTTAAACTGTATCTTAACCTCCTGAAGTTGCTGTGAGAGAGGAACAAGCCTTTCTCACAGTGCTTTTATTTTGAAAGCCCTGCAGATCTTTGACAGTGTGCATTACGGCGGAGAGTCATCCGCTCCTTCATCTGGGTTTGCTCTCTTAATTAATTGCCACTTCCATTAGGTTAATTGACTTTGTGTTGGATGCTGGGGGAGGGG
>NW_011368531.1:0-4406 GCF_000735185.1 Notothenia coriiceps | reverse complement strand
AAACTAAATGCTGCCGTGATGAAACGCCATATCATGGATTATCAAGGATTATCTCTGAAACAGTATGGAGCTCAAAGGCTTTCTCTCTTGCCGGTTATACCACAAGGTGAGTTCCTTTTTACTTCCTGCTTCTTCACACACATGCTCTCCAGTACAGGTTAGCTCTGAGTGTTAGCGATGCTAATGTAAACACCGACCATATTACGTCCAAAACAGTCGGGCATTGTTTCTGATAGCAACGTTTCTGATAGGGCCGTGGGTGTAAAGCCAATTCCTAGAATTCAAGGTACCTGCTATGAGTGTCTGCATGTTGGTCCGTACGCCTTTTACACACTCTCTCCAAAGCATAACATAAAAACATTGAAAATCAAACAGAAAGATCTCTGGATTAAGAGGTTGCGTTTTCTTTGCACAGCATGAAAGAAAGGCGAAATGAAAGGGCTGTGATTTCAGTTTTTTTTTAGCAGAGGTTGAGTTCAATAATTTGTACGGCCCTCGGAGGATGTTGTGGAAATTGAAAGGGCCCTTGAGAGGAAAGAGGTTCCCCACCCCTGCTTTAAAAAGTAAATACATTCACAAATTCTTCTGCTTTCTGTGTGTTTCAGAGCGTGGTGTGGTCTGGGAGGAAACCATCATTCTTCTTCCTGATAACGTGCATTACGTCTTCCTGTCGGCCACCATCCCCAACGCCAAGCAGTTTGCAGAGTGGATTTGCCACCTTCACAAGCAGGTGTGATGCTTAACGAGCATACGTTATAATCATGAGGGCAATTAACGTCCCACTCGATATAAGGAGGTAACATTTATCCATCTATATCAGTGTTTCGCAAACTCTTGTTTACGCACTCATTGACTGTGTGTCTCTGTTGCCACCTATACTAGTCATTTTTAAACTATTTGAGAAACACTTTTAACTTGTAATTTATTTATTTCAAATGGAACATTGTACCAATATACTCACGGACCACCAGTGGTTTGCACACCACACTTTTGAGAAACACTTGTCTACATCAGTGTTAATTTCGTCAACGAAAACAATGACGAAAAATGTTCCTCACAAGCTTTTTTACACGACTAAGAAGAGACGATGACGAGCTAACAATAGATTATTGATAATAAAAACTATGACGAAATGTCTATTTTGTTTTCGAGACAGGACTAAGGTTTTAATGGTGGACTATCGGACATTCAAAATGCAGGATATTTTCCCCCAGTTGTCCATCTTGTCTTTCCAAATGCATCCCTGTCATTGGTCGAATTAGTTGGGATTCTGGGAATCTGCATACGTCACTAATTACACAAGTAAAGTCTTAAGAGAGTGAAATGTGGCTTTACGAATTTCACACTTGATACAGTCACTTTGATTTAAATGTCAGATACCTGTATTCAAACTTTAACTGAATTAGTTTAAAGAGAGACAACATTTTGACAAAACTTGACTCAAATTTTATGATTTTTCGTCGAAAGTCTAAATCTAAAATGGCTGCCAAAAATGAACACTGGTCTATAGAAAAGGAGCAGGAGGACATGCCTGTGTTTTAATCTCCTTTTTTGTTACATAATTAATGCCTTGTTTCTGTTTCCTGTAGCCATGCCATGTCGTGTACACAGAGTACCGTCCCACTCCTCTGCAGCACTACATCTTCCCATCAGGGGGCGACGGACTCCACCTGGTTGTGGATGAGAACGTAAGGACACCTTTATCCTGAGTATTTAAAGAGACACTTAGTTCATTAACAGAGAGGGCAAAAGTACACACATCCTCAAGTAGAAGTACATACTCGTGTTTAAAAATACTCTGGTGAAAGTACTGACTAATGTTTTCCTTTCCTCAGGGAGACTTCAGAGAGGATAACTTGCAACACGGCCATGGCCGGTGCTGAGGAGACGCCGGGGATTCTGGGGGAAGTGGAGGAGGAAAGTGGGACCGAGAAGGAAAGGGAGGCACCAGAGAGGTACGGTTAACAGCTTTTACCCTTTTTAACTAGCCTTAAATCACTGACAATGAAATTGGAAGTCAGCTTTTATCGACACCAGACATATTCATTAGAGCTATCTAAATTGAGCAACATTATTGAGAGACACATTATTAGAAGAGCTTATTGGCACGACACATTATTGGAGAGGCACTATATTCAGAGAGCACCATTATTAGAGACACATTATTAGAGACACATTGATTAGAGAACACATTATTGGGAGACCACCTTATGTAGAGACACATTATTAGAGACACATTATATGAGACACATTATTTAGGACGACAGGCATTATTGGAGACACATTCTATTAGAGACATCAGAGCATCACTTTCTGTTCGTGCTCGTGTGTCTGACGGACTTCCAAAGGCTCTTTTAAGCTGCGTCCTGTGTCTGCGCATTCTCTTTAAACAATAAGGGCTTTATACCATTAGCGTATAAAATCCCGAATGTATATCTAATTAATTAATTCTCTCATGTCTGGTTTCCTCAGGTCCGTCCAGCGTGTTTAAATCGTGAAGATGATCAGGAGAGGAACTTCGCGCTGTCATCATGCTCAGTTTAGACCAAAGGAGTGTGTAAGCGTACTACTTTAAAGAGTCCTGTAGTGTCTCTACTTTAAAGTCCTCTCCTGCTGATGTTCAGGTGTATATCAGTATGTAGTGTCTCTACTTTAAAGAGTCCTCTTAAGGCCGTTCTACCTTCAGGTGTGTTTAACTTTAACACAGGTGAGTGTGTGTGTTCATAAGGCCGTTCTACCTTCAGGTGTGTTTAACTTTAACACAGGTGAGTGTGTGTGTTCACAAGGCCATTCTACCTTCAGGTGTGTTTAACTTTAACACAGGTGAGTGTGTGTGTGTGTGTTCATAAGGCCGTTCTACCTTCAGGTGTGTTTAACTTTAACACAGGTGAGTGTGTGTGTGTTCATAAGGCCATTCTACCTTCAGGTGAGCATTATCACAACTAAGGCTGATAATGAATGCTCTAAAATCAAATGCATCTTCAAAAAATGTCTTTATCCCATCCATTAAACACATCTCTGCTTCCAGTGCAGACTCTCCTATATGAGAGTTTAATGATATTTGTTTAACTACATGGTATTTAACCTAAAGTCTTAAAGATTTGTATTGTTAATCAACCAAAAGACACTTGGAGTGTTCTCCTTGGACTTGTGAAAAATTGTCTGTGGCAATCTTTCACCATTTAATGACATTTTAATTCACTAAATAGAAAATATAGTCAGGCGATTTATAGAAAATGCCTATTTTCTATTCTTTCTCCTGTTTCTGCCAGAAATTAGAATGTATTCTTATTTTTAAAGCTATATACACTTTTCTCTTATTGTCTTATCAGTTATAAAGTCTCTGTCAGCATATTAAGCAATGATAATGTTCTAATTAGATTCATAATTGGTCTTTGCACTCTGAAGCACCAAAGCAATTACATTTCTGTGACAAATTGTGATCTTTTTGAACATTAAAAGCATGGAAATATGTCACAGTACAGCCACTAAATATGAACCTGAAAATCAGCAGAATAGACCACCTTTAATGGAAGGGAGCTGAGAAATCCTGCGCAAAGAGTGAGAGCATGAACGCATCTTACGGATTAGAGTTTCTTCATGAAAAGACACTCTGCTCTGGAGGCAGCAACAGTGTCGAGCTGCTTCAGGCTCTTTAGGTGAACTCTTCTCGGTTTGGTTCCCCCTGCATTGTGACATTATTAGAATGAGCGAGTTTGTTTTTTAATACCGAGCTCTTTCCAAAACTGAAAGCCTGTTTCTGTCAGCGCTGCCAAGTAGTTCATTAGAAAAACCAAACATACAAACGGCCAAAGATAATATTTAATTTCCGTCAGTTTCATGTGTTTCGAGAATTTGCCTAAAAAGACTGGTTTTCCTAGAAAAAGGATGATTTAATTTGACTTGTTGAAGTGAAGGATTTTAAAGGTGATATTTGTCATGTGCACCATAGCAACATCGTCATTTATGGTGGTGAAGATCTTAAAGAGGACATTCTGATGTTCAGGTGTATATGAGTATGTAGTGTCTCTACTTTAAAGAGTCCTCTCCTGCTGATGTTCAGGTGTATATCAGTATGTAGTGTCTCTACTTTAAAGAGTCCTCTCCTGCTGATGTTCAGGTGTATATCAGTATGTAGTGTCTCTACTTTAAAGAGTCCTCTCCTGCTGATGTTCAGGTGTATATCAGTATGTAGTGTCTCTACTTTAAAGAGTCCTCTCCTGCTGATGTTCAGGTGTATATCAGTATGTAGTGTCTCTACTTTAAAGAGTCCTCTCCTGCTGATGTTCAGGTGTATATCAGTATGTAGTGTCTCTACTTTAAAGAGTCCTCTCCTGCTGATGTTCAGGTGTATATCAGTATGTAGTGTCTCTACTTTAAAGAGTCCTCTCCTGCTGATGTATATC
>NW_011368530.1:0-2130 GCF_000735185.1 Notothenia coriiceps | reverse complement strand
GTTTCCACGTCAGGTGTTATGTATGCTAACAGCAACACACAGAGTTAACTCAGTTATAAAAACATAGGTTAATGATTAGAGGTAACTGAATTAGTTATTTTGTTAAAGTTTCAGCTATTCTGTTTACAGTTCTGTCATCACATTATTTAATATGATTTGTTAAAACATTGTTGTTTCTTTTGATGTGAAATATTATGCATTTAATTAAAATAAAAAGCAATGTTAGTTTTGTTCACAATTTGTTGAGTTAGTTTACCTTATTTCTTGTCAAAAGAACCGTTAATACTATCGTTAAAAGGACCGGATCGATAAGCAGTATTGATATAAGTAGTAGTACAGTTAAAACCTTAACGTTCCGAATAATCGATTAATCGTTTCATTAATCGATAGATTAATCGATTATCAAATTAGTCGTTTGTTGCAGCCCTACACTGTGCTCACAGGGAGGGTGGGGGCTGGAGCTATTGGAGCTACAAAGAGCTGTTAAAGGCAGAGAGTGAAATTCAGTGAATACACGTAGTTTACAGAGATGCTGTATGAGAAACCAAAGTGATTTTGGAAAATTGCACAATATAAATCTATTCTAGTAGACCTCAACAATGGAATTATGATCAGTGGAAATGGCCATGACATGGGATCTTTAAGTCATAAAATAAATGTGTGAATCTATGTTTGTACATGTATTAACATTGAGACTAATCTGACTACAGAGATAATGGCCTAAGTTCAGCGTCAGAGACACAAGGCGGTAAAGCAGTAGGTATTTTGTAAATATAGCACACAGGGAAAGTGATATTCATTTGGTTTTAGGAGGCTAAATGCTCCTGTCTGCTTCTTCAAACTTGGGCATGCCAAAGCCTTTACATTATACAATCCCCCTACACAAACCCCAACTATCCCTTTCAGCTTTGTAAAGAAGACTCTATGCCATCCCAGGTTATAATTGGGAAACAATCCAACAAGGACAACTGGGTGTCATTGTGCGGGGATTACTTAAGAACAGCAACTAAACCTATCTATAGCACGTGTGTGTCTGCTTAATGCACTCAAATATTAGGCTGTGATTTGTGAGCGGTCTTCAGGATCTCAGATTCTGATCCTGCACTGGAACCCTTTGAGGTAAAACAGAGGAAAGTAAGGAACAGGTGAACAGAGTGCTTCACTTACGAGAACAGGTCGAACCACTGTTGCTTGGTGACGGCTTCCTGTCTGAGCAGCTTGAGAACAATGGGCCGCATCAGATCCCACTTGTCCTCAAACTGCAGGGACCCCTTGTTCTGGAGGTGAGATATGGGATGGGTGGAGAGGGAGGAAGAAGAGGAAGGATGAAAACCAGCAAACACAAAGGAGGTGTTGGGTGAGAGAAGGAAAGAGAAGACAGAGATGCACAAAGACATGCATAAAGACTGAAGACACATCAAGGGTTGGGATCAAGTATAGGCCGGTTAGATTTTCAAATGTTACTGCAATAGAATGGCTCAAATCCACTTCACATCCACTAAGCCAACTTTTTCTCTCAATATCTATTATTAAGCTGTAGACCAGGCCTATTCAACTGGCGGCCCGCGGGCCAGATGCGGCCCAGAACCAACTCCCGAGTGGCCCAGCCCTCCCGTAGCCAAATTCCTACACTAGTACAGACCATGAACGCAACACTCCGCGTTGCATAGAAACCACCAAACCACAACGCAGCACGTTTTTTGAAAGTGCATCTAGTGGTGCTAGTAACGGTGGTCCTATGATAGCAACTCTAAAACATGTCTCTCAACTCTGGAGCGTAAACAGAGACAAAACGGTCATTGATCTTGTGGAGCAGATCCAAGTCAAGCTGGACCTTTTCGCGACCGACTTGAGCACGGGTCGGATGCTGCATTTTCCGACGCTCCCCAAACACATCACATCTCCGGCACAAATCACGGATGTAATGACAGATTTCATTGCGAGGTGAAAGAGAACTTTGCCGGTCGATTGGATGGACTTGCTCTGCCCACAGAGGTGATGATGGGCTTTGCCAGAGACCCCTTCACTGTTGCAATAGAGGGGGACGTATCAACCAGAGCAAAGGAAGTGGTCCCCTGCATCGACAATGGGAAATATACACTGGAACTTATTGACATGCAGTGCACTCGT
>NW_011368529.1:17067-21973 GCF_000735185.1 Notothenia coriiceps | reverse complement strand
CTCCACCTCTTCCGGCGCTCCACCTCCTCCTGCGCTCCTCCACATCCTCCTGCGCTCCTCCACCATCCTCCTGCGCTCCACCTCCTCCTGCGCTCCACCTCCTCCTGCGCTCCACCTCCTCCTGCGCTCCACCTCTTCCTGCACTCCACCTCTTCCTGCGCACCTCCTCCTGCGCTCCACCTCTTCCTGCGCTCCACCTCCTCCTGCGCACCTCCTCCTGCGCTCCACCTCTTCCTGCGCTCCACCTCCTCCTGCGCTCCACCTCCTCCTGCGCTCCACCTCCTCCTGCGCTCCACCTCCTCCTGCGCTCCACCTCTTCCTGCGCTCCACCTCCTCCTGCGCTCCACCTCCTCCTGCGCTCCACCTCTTCCTGCGCTCCACCTCCTCCTGCGCTCCACCTCCTCCTGCGCTCCACCTCTTCCTGCGCTCCACCTCCTCCTGCGCTCCACCTCTTCCTGCGCTCCACCTCCTCCTGCACTCCAACTCCTCCTGCGCTCCACCTCTTCCTGCGCTCCACCTCCTTCCTGCGCTCCACCTCCTCCTGCGCTCCACCTCCTCCTGCGCTCCACCTCTTCCTGCGCTCCACCTCCTCCTTCGCTCCACCTCTTCCTGCACTCCACCTCTTCCTGCGCTCCTCCACATCCTCCTGCACTCCACCTCTTCCTGCGCTCCACCTCTTCCTGCGCTCCACCTCCTCCTGCGCTCCACCTCCTCCTGCACTCCACCTCCTCCTGCGCTCCACCTCTTCCTGCGCTCCACCTCCTCCTGCGCTCCACCTCTTCCTGCACTCCTCCTCCTGTGCGCTCTGGTAACTTTCTCGTGAGCACTTGTTTTTTTAATATTATATGCCGCTTTAGGGTCTCCGTAGGAATCCCGGTGTAGTGAGGGCGGGGAACCTTAGCTGATGTCCTATCCTGCATACTGATGTTTTGTCCAGGGGGGCTGCTCTGGACCTGTGACTGGTTCTGCCAGCTTCCACCCGGTGCACCCTGCGTCAACGCTGTGTCGAGAGGGAGTCTTGAAGCCGAATACAAAGCATTCAGTCCACAGCTCTCTTTGAGCAGAACCACAGCGCCGGACTGACAGTCTCTCATATCTGGCTCTCATTAAGAAACTCAGTGGTTTTGCAGAGGTTGGCTAACAGACACGAGCAATAACTTGCCTTTGTCCGTTCTTGTTGCTTCTGTGACTTATTTTATTCTTCTGAGTTTTTGAACAAAGGTTTTGCAGCTCTCCTCAGCTTAGACACAGTCTGGTTGGATTCTTCCCAGTGATATATCTCTTATGTAGAGTAAGCTCAAAAAGAAAATGTAATAGACATTTTTCTTTCAAAATTATGTTATCAAAAAGCCTGTTTTTATATCCTAACAGTGTCAGTTTTATGTAATACGATATCAAAGTAACAGTAAAGTGTGTGACTTTCTATTTAAACAGTCATAATTCCATGAATGCATTCTGTGTCTTTTGCTCCTTGGGAAGAAACTGTTCTGTGTTTCAAATTACCCAAACTTACTTTCATAAACAGAATAATTATTTCAAAGATAATGGATATTTTTATCGTTTACAAAGATGTGATACCCCTGCTGGGCCAGCAGATGGAGTGAAACTCTTACGCATGTATACACCTATACAGTGATTACTGCAGTTAACATGGCTGAGATGTGAATAGTGAGTATTGCTTTAATGACTCCCTCACAAAAATAATAAAGACAATGAGTACTGACTCACAGTTTGGTGTTTAGTTTCAAGGGAAGAAACTGCTTTTTTCCTTTCCCTGACACCAGACAGGATTATGATTAAGAAATACAGTCAGTGATGTTACACAAACCTGGACAGAGCAATGATTCAGGCTGCATTCCCCACCCTGCCTGTACCGACCTGTCTTGTATACAGGGGGGGAAATCGTGCTGCCTTCACTTTCACTCAGACACCAGTCGGTCTTCACAGCAGCGGGAAGTCCCCAGAGTCCCAACCTCAGGTCGTATGCCTGTGAGGGACTTTTCAAACATCATGCTGTCAGAATAGACACAACAAATGAGCCGAGGGGACAAAGTATTCCTGTTTTTACTTGATCAAATTGAGTTTAATAACCCTTCAACCTTATCTAGTCTCTTATAGTTCCAAACCACTGGGAGTCATCACCTTACTGCATCTATATAAAGTGTTCTACCTTTTTTCATGTGTTACACTTTTTACTCATACAGTTGGTTGAATCTCACCAATCTTATCATTGCACCCTTAAATTACTTCAAGGACAGGAGAACAAGTAAAGGCTTGCTCATGCCTCCACTGTAAGGAATAGTGGAGCAACAGTAACAATTGAAAGGGCATGCTGTCATTTTCTGCTGCACTTCCTCATGTATAATGAATAACCAGCCACAGGTTCCTGTAAGCCTGTGGGTGTGCTGCTCAGACTGCCTGACCTCCTTTATGACTGGACATGATAAGACGTGTGTGTGTGTGTGTGTGTGTGTGTGTGTGTGTGTGTGTGTGTGTGTGTGTGTGTTACTTGCATTTGCATTTGAAAGAGGCATACCAGAGCCAGCCGGGCTGTAGCTCTACTGTCTGGCTGATCAATACCAAGCTTTTGATGATACCTCTATTATTTGTGGAGCTTTAATTAAAAATCTGCAAACACATATTATCGGAAACATCACGTTGTTTAAGTTGTGGAAATATGTATGACATAATAATCGTTCACCATAAAGGCTTTAAAGGAGCTCTATTCTGCTTTTGGGGGTTTTTACATCCTGTTGCGGCTAGACTCAACAAAACTACAGCCAAAACTCTGTTAAGAACGTAAATGCAACGCAAATCCAGTGTGCAACACAACCAACACTTCACTGTGGAGTTGGTCAGACTTTCAGTGAAGTACCTCCTTACATATAAATATCAGACTTGTTTTGCTGGAGCATTTTGCTGCACCATCTCCTGTAGTTGCCTCCATTTGTTCACGACTAGTTGACTAGTGCCTACAGCGCCTGCTAGTGGTGAAGGTAGTCGATAAGTTGATTAATCGATTAGTTGTTGAAACCCCAAGAACATACGGGTTGTCATTCAAGGTATGTTGAATGGTGAATAATGTTATGTCACATGTACGCCTGGGTAATGTTGCACAACATTTATAAAGGTGTGTTTGACAGTGTGAGAGCCACTTTGCAATCTCAGTGCTACTGCTTCTGCAACAACTTTCCACTCCTGCCATGAGCTGTTGTTGCTCCCTCCCAACCTTTGATGCATGAGACTCTTCTTCCCTTGGTGCTGGTCGAGCAGATTGGTGGGGCCGCAGTTTAACCAGTTTTCAGGGCTGGGAGCTGGCGCCGCTGCAGAGGAAACAAGAAAAACTGGTTCCCAATCAGGCACCGGCTCAGAACCAGCCCTGGAATGGCCTCAGTGGAAAAGGGGTAAGAGATGTGTCTGAGCCTGAAGGAAACTCTGGCAGAAACACAAAGCATTAGCCACACAGTCCGACTCCTTGATCATCTCATTCAGACGCACTATTGGACACTAAAGAGCCACATGTAATGTGTGCCCTGCATGCTCTCGGTTTTGAAGCTGGATTTGTGTTGACTAAAGTAAATGACTGTAATTGTAAAGAGGAGCCACACCTACACTCACTGAGCCATGACAATAGACTGCTAGTTAAACACACACACACACACACACACACACACAGACACACACACACACACACACACATGATAAAGACAGGTTAAGTTGTAGGGTGTGGTATCATAAAGTGTAGGGTGTGGTATCAGAGGTAAACAGCTGATAGGCCTCGTCCTCAGGCACTCTTCACCTCTCCCAGGATTAGAGGGGAGGGGGGGGCAGCGGTTTGGGGATTAGGAATGCAGAGGAATTATTCTGCTCTGTATCTCTGTGTCAGTGATGTCCCATTTTGGAGAAAATACCAAATCATAGCTAGGCAATCTTTTTTCTTAGATATTACCCTCAGGGCCAAGTGTACTGGGGAATTTTCAACGCAGTGCCCATAACCAGATGATATGTATGTGAGTGATTTCTATAATGTGCACAGTTCAAGAGAACATGACAGCACAGGTTAAAATAAAAGCAAAACCCCTGAGGCTAAAGGGTGTTCACATTCAACATCAGAGTGTTTGAGAGAAAGCCGAGCCATCTGAACTCTGGTGACACGCTTCCAGAGTAAGAAAACAAACAGAACCAATACGCTACATCAGCAGATCCACTACAGCAGTGCTGATAGAGCCATAAGAAATGAAAATTGAGCATCCTGTCTGAAATGTGACCAGAGCTGCTTTTTGAGTCCTGCAACAAACATTCCAAGTTTAATTAGTGCCAATACAAAATCATTCATTTTGTATTTTTGTTTTGATTGATTATTTTAGTTTGTTTTTACACAGATATCTATAAAATACAGATATTTGTATAATGTCCCAACATGTCTCAAATACTTACTATGTTACTTACTGTATGTAACTTTTTTTTATATTGCTGCTACTCATCTTTAGCCATGGATTTCATATGTGTCTTCAATTTTGTTCTCTAACTGATGTGTGCTTTTCTTCTCTATACTATTTAATAAGTTAACTTACTCTTTTTTTTCCTGGCTTTTTTTCCCCGCAAGGCCGGTTTTGCTGTAACACTGTAAATGTCCCCGCTGTGGGAGTAAAAAGGGACATCTGATTCTGAAAAACAGTATTTGCCCTTCTTAAGATGTATCAAAACATAATTATTTTTGAGAACTTGGTGTAGCAGGAAGTTTTTTTCATGATGAGATACCTGTGTGTGTGTGTGTGTGTGTGTGTGTGTGTGTGTGTGTGTGTGTGTGTGTGTGTGTTAGGGCTGAACGATTAATCGATTTTAAATCGAAATCGCAATTTGAAATGATGCAATTATCAAATTGCAAAGTCTTCGATTTTCTTTT
>NW_011368529.1:15591-17050 GCF_000735185.1 Notothenia coriiceps | reverse complement strand
AAAGGGCACCAAAAATGGACACTCATATTTGGCCCTCCTTCATTGTGTCCTCACAGGCCGTCTGTCTTCATCAGATAACGTCACATGGCTGAATCAAAGCTGTGAGTCATGTGACTTTCTTGCTACAATGTCGCCAAGCCTTTTGAATCTGGGAAATCTAACTAACAAAGTACAGAACATCTAGTGTGGATGGTTCAGAATAGATTCAACCCAAAACCATGCAAGGAATAAGTTACTAAATTAGTTTTAAACTTGGTAAAATTTGTTTATTTGGGAGCCTGAAAATAGTTTGGTGTCGAACGGTTTTCAGTGATTCTTCCATCCTGAATTGGCATGTTCACTCTCTTTTTATATATATACAGTTGCAAGCCACACTACATAATATACACACTAAGGTCTGAAATGCATGGTATACACACATATACATAAGCATTTGTTATGGATCAGGCCCAGGAAGATGCAAGCTGGCATCTCAAGAGCTACCGATCCACAGTCCGTACTTTTGGGTACAAATCGGAACTTCAACTGGCGACTTTTCTGTGATTCCAAGCCGAGTTACCCTACAGACTGATACTGCAGCGCCTATGTATACTAGTTATAGTGTAAATTCTTAATGACACATCCCTGCAGACAGTTAGAGGTTTGGAACCTTTGAGAGGCATTACAGTGCACATTTCAGGGTTTCTATTAGGGATTTTGGGTTCAAATAGAACATGTTTACATGCATTAATGTTCATCTGAAAAAGTCTAGCTGAGCTATACATGTGTTTACCTTCTGTCTGAGCCGTCTATTTAACACTGTTAAAGAATATGGTGCACCTTTGCACAGTGTTAAGTATAAGTTTACTGTATACTCAAATGGGGCGACAGTATATTTAAATGAGTCTGATCCATCTGACGGAAGGGATTATATCCAGCACACACACCCTGCCTGGGGTTCAGCTTGTGGGATGTGCCGACTAGCCGCCATAAGGTACTTTTGTCCAACCATTACTACCCTTTTTGGAACCATGGTGGACTGAGGTTTCATCTGTATTTATTACGAATGGATGACACAAGAAGCCTCCCCCCCCCCCCCCCCACACCAAAGCCACCACGAGAAGAGGTGGGAGATCTTTCATCAGAGTTTTCAGTCTGAGTCCCCCCCCCCCCACAGCATGACTGACGACTCACCACAAACATGACCTCACAAGGCCTCAGGCTCCACCACACACACACACACACAGCCACACACACACACACACACCACCACACACACACACACACACACACCACACACACACACACACACACACCACACACACATACCATACATAGGAGGTACCTCACATGAAAGATTAGATATGCAGTAGATCACAGTTTTATTCTTCAAAACATCTTTCTGTCACATGATTCTTGTAATATTTGTCATACAATAAGCATGCCATGGGACTTTAAAATTAGGCAGTTTTGCCTAATA
>NW_011368529.1:0-15570 GCF_000735185.1 Notothenia coriiceps | reverse complement strand
TGTGTCGCCTTGGCAGTCTCAAGAAGACTTATTGTCTTGATCTTGCTTTAGCTAAAAACCTAAAAACAATTAATTGTATGCTCTTATTAATGCCAGTTATTTTGGACTCCTTTTAGTGTAGTCATTCTTAGTTGTACCTTAAGTGTTTTGATATACGTACAAAGTGTCTTTTCTGGGTGCAGATATATTTATATATATTTTATATAAATATGTTGAGTTTCATGGGGAAGCTGTTCGCCTAAAGATACAAAATCTTTTTTTAATATATTTTTTAATTTCATGGTTTATTTCATTTCATATAAAAGGAAGTGAATGCCATTTTGACAATTAAACACAATTTTGTATTTCCTCTTGATTCATGCTACATATTCATTTTAATGGTCATCTGTGACTACTTCACATGCATGACTGAAAGTAATGTCTGACTTACAAGAAAGACAAAATGATAGTGGTGCAAGAAGCTTAGACAGATCAAAATTATGTGGAAGTATTGCTAAAGAATATGACCAACATGTAGTAAGTGTAGACTAAATGTCTGTGTGTGTATTTGAGGTGGAGGGACAGTAACATTGTACTCTTCCCATCACTCTACCATACAATTATCTATTTAATCATTTTTGTTGCTATTTGATTATCTATTTCTTTATTTGTATTTAAATGCTTATTTTAGTTTTACTTTTTTGTGTGTAATTAACCTATTTATCTGTACTGTCCTGCTGCAAAACCAAATTTGATGAAGTGATTAATAAAGGGTTAATTTAGCAAATACTTGGTTCAGAATAAATGTTCACACTGTACTCTTTAAAGCAGAAGCTCATCCATTTAATAATCTACTCTTTTATCTATCAATGCAGCCATTTCATGGGCTTTAGTTTAGTGGTAATGCAGTAAACAACAATGTGGTAAAACAATTATTCAGGAGTAGGAAGATGAACCCCCCCCCCCCCATCACCACCCACCCCTGTGGCCATTGTCAGGTGAAACCACAGCACAACATTCCAGAAAAAGCAATCATGATTGGGCATGTTCTATTTAAACACACACACACACACACACACACACACACACACACACACACACACACACACACACCATTACTTGCTATACCCTAGCTCTTGGTGGATCAGATCTCGACTTGAAGCTGTTTGTGCCTGCGAGTGCATGCATTGTGATCATGTGACTGCGAGTGTGTACACGTGAAGCTCTAACCAGAAAAGGAACCGCCTCGCTGCCATTAAGATTTGATGGGAACTAAAAGCCTATGACAGGCTGATGATTGGCTTTTAACAGGAAGTCCAGTGTTGTAGTGTTACTGGATAATGGAAGTGCTTTTGTGCTGTAGTCAGCTGCAGACCTACAGTATAGATGAACACTGGACTCCTCTGAGCCCCCCCAAGGACACACAGGGAGTATTTATCTGTCCTCCCTACAGGAGTTTGCTGGCTCCTACTTCACATTTTACACTCACTGTTCAGAAACGTGGACATAATTATTCAGATTTATGAATAATTCAATGGGATTTCTTGTTCAATAATTCCTTTTTTGATGAAGATTATTTTAAAAGGTTCCAACATTATTATTTCCATGTTGTTATGTGGAAAGAACTATGAGATGTACTTATTACAGTGAAAGGCAGACAGTGTTTGGTTCAGTACACCTCCAATGATCAATTCACATGAATTGCCTTATTTATCATAGCACGGTATACCTTAAATACATTTTTTAAAGAAAAAAAGGAAGTTATGTACATTAAACATATTGCAAAGAGTGTGGTTTGGAATAAGAACCTTTGTAAATTATCTTGGATTATCTCTGTATTCTGTGCCATAAAATTGAGCTGATCTGTTGCCACTAGGAGTTAGACTTTTAACCCAAGAAGTGACTTCAAAACTGCATTCATGAGACATATGGCATCTGTAATGTCCAAACTTTGGGAAATAGAAGCAGATTGTGCATGCAAAAATGTCTAATGTGTCTGTAGGTTAGCATATAATGGAAGTATGTATGTGTTTTGAGATATTGTGGTATTGTTATAAAATAAATAAAAACAAAAAAAGAAATCATTGTATAAATCACAAAATAATTGTTGATATAATAAACAACATGAAAGAAATCCACAAAAGTTGATGGCACTCAAGGAGAACAAATCTCTACCAAATCTGTTAAATCCTTATAAAAAGAATAATCATAAGAACTTCACATTACTTCAGGGCCCTGTAACAAACAGTTTTTCAGGGTTCATAACTATACATGCAAATGGAAATAACACCAGCAAATAAGAAAACATCACCAACATGGCAGCATCGATTAAACATGCTGCATATTATTCACAGACCATAACCACTGTTTCCAGGGACGACAGATACAGCTTGAGGCACGCAACTGATATTAACTCGCGTTAGCCTTGTTATGATACACACATCATTTCATTGTTAACTTTTTATGAGCTAGGAAATAGCTTTTAAAAATCATAATAGGAAAATAATTGTATGGTATTGTGTTGTATTATAAAACTATATTTTTATAGGCAAGTTTAGCCTTGGCAGAGGTATCTTTCTATTGCTTTAAAAAATGGTATCCAAAGATAGTGTGAAGACTCTCACTGTATATTCTATACACTGCAGTTCATTTACGAGTGAGCATTAATCTTTCTTGGTGCTGTAGTTTTAAATCCTCCAGCAGGTTCCTCTCTGCTGTCAACAGATACTACTTTTACTAAGCATTGACCTGACAGTTAATGATTGACATGATAACCCTTCGGCAGCCACCGTTCGGCCGGGACAAAGGGCAACAATCCGCTGGGCAGGAAAAAGAGGAGCGACCAATGATCTGAGAATGTTATTCTTATTCAAATTAGCAGGGCAGAGCATGACATATAGGTTTAGATTTTGTGTGTTTTGTATCCTTCTGTGTCTTCAAGTGATTTGTTGTTAAAGATCCAAAGTAAAATAAAAGCATAATTGCACTGATGTTCCCTGATCTGATCTGCAGTTACTCATTGATCGTGAAAAGTTTTTTTAACGTTGCATTAGAATACAGTCACACTAGCGTGTTTCTGAGGCTGTACGAGCTAAATGCTAATGTTAACAAAGCAATATGTCCACAGAGACATGCCATGCCATGGTTAGCAGTGTAATGTTACAATAACTACGTTTGCCATTTTAGTTCAGCGGTTTAGCATGCTAACCTTAGATAATTATGGACTTAAAAACAATGAACAGTTTATTTCATTACAGGATTTCTTGATCATAGACTAAAGTATGGAAGAAAGTTACATTTTGATTTGATGATGGTGCTATATCCGGGGGTTTAGAGGGGGAACATGCCTGTGTTCTTCTTCCTGTAAAACCTGGTCACTGTGTGACCTGATTGTACATGAACACTCAGGGCCGTCCCTCCCTACAGGCCGATCAAGACTGCGTTGGGCCTCACCTTGCGGAGGGGGCCTCACCTTGTGGAGGGAGCCTCAACTGAGCCGAAAATGCGGCGCAATTAGTGTGGCCCGCCACAATTTCGCCGCTGCGAGGCTCCACTAGCACCCGTCCCGTCCCCCGTCCCCGTCGACGACGACGACGCTCGCGAAACAGAGGGCCTCATCATATAACTTTGCGTGGGGCCTCAAGTTGGCCAGGGACGGCCCTGAGAACACTATTTGTTTGTTTGCCTGATACTCCATCACCTTCCCTCCCACTCCTGGATTTCGCTATTAATCTATTAACCAGATTCAAGTTCGTCTGGAGTTTGGGAGCCTGTTTTACTGTTTTACATTCCAGTATGATAGTAGAAGGACACTGTGGTTGTTGCTAGTTGTGTGTGTGTGTGTGTGTGTGTGTGTGTGTGTGTGTGTGTGTGTGTGTGTGTGTGTGTGTGGGGGTGTGTGTGTGTGTGTGTGTGTTTGACAGAAACACTAAAAGTGAGTGAGATAAGTAATGCGGTCAGAATAAACGTTGTCTCTCAGCTGATACACAGTGAAGGTCAGTGGGTTATTTGTTCCACTTGAATAAGACATGTGTTTAAGCTTCCATATTTCGTTAAATAACAAATTATCGTTTTGTAAATATGAATCGATTACATTTAGTGTTGGACATGTTGTTGAAATGTTGTTAGTCTGGTCTAGTGAAACTTCGGTTGACTTTTAATGTGACAGTGTATCGTTTTTAGCGGCATCTTTGCGATAACATCGTGGCCAACAGACTCCCCCTCTGTGATGTAAAAACATCCTATTTGGAAACAGAGTTCGGTTTGCCTTTTCTCAGCTACTGTAGAAACATGGCGGTGCAAAGACTCTTTGAAGAGGAACCGCTCCCTGTGTAGATATGAAGCGCTCATTCTGAGGGAACGAAAACACAGTTTCAGGTAATTAAACACTGATGAAAGACATGATTATTATTCTCCATATATACAAATACAACAAATGCACCCTTTGATTGAAAACGACTCTTAAACGTATTTACTAATTCAAATTAAGTGTACATTTTATAACTGTAACACTTACATTAATACCAAGTAGAATTATTATATTATTTTTTGGAGAAAAAAAATGGTTATTTCCCAAAACAAATATTAAAAAAATCATAAAATCCCCAAATAAAAGTAACTTATAAAAAAGGTATTGAATCTAAACTAGTAAATTGTTTACACATCTGTATTTAAGTCTAACAGTCCACCGCTACACTGAAAAAACTGAATTGTTGTAAAATTGTATTAGGTTAGTTGAAAGCAATAATATGAAATTTAAATAAAAAAATATAAGGTTGAACTTAATATTACTGCTTTCAACTAACCTAACACAATAATGTGTATTCTCTTGACATAATACATGAAAGTCACCGTTTCAGTTTTGTCAGTAAGCTTTCCGTTAGTAAATTAACTTAAAGAGTGGAACACTTTCTTGAAGGTAATCTACGATCAGTCATGTCTCTGTTTTATTTCACCAGAGCTGAGCTGGTTTCAGGTGAACCTCCACCCCCTAAGGGTGAAGAGCAGACTTGCAGCAGACGATCGTTGGGACCTTGGCAATGGGGAAGGGCACCTGGAATGTGAAACATCACTTCCCAGTGGGGGAGGGGCTGAGCTGTGTTGACTCGGTGTTCTACTCCTAGATAAGGATGGCATTTCTGCTGCAGGACAGAAAGACTCATTTTTAACATTCCCTTTTCAATGTGGAGACCCCACTAAGGCTTTATCTAATATAGAAATAGGACGTTCCTTCAGTCAGATTTTCACTAGTAAAACCAAAATTAATGAATCTGAAAATTACAAAATCAACATGTACTTATAAAGCTGCAAGAAACTGTGAAAAATATATGAGTTATGTGTGTGGAGGGCAAGATGACTGATCTACATTTCCATGGATAAGTGTTCACTCGTTACCTGAATGCTTTGGAATCTGAACACGCTCAATAAAGGTTTTTTATCTTAATTTTCATTACTTCTTTTCTTAGTTTTTTCAATAGGCCACATTAGTTTCCACTTGGTGGTGTACCTTAAAAACTTTAATGAACCAATACTAAAATAATCAAATCCTAAATATAGACATTAAAGGCAGCTATAGTCATAAGGAAGTGAACACCCCTCCCTCTCTTCTAGATCAACAAACTAACAATGTAACCTGACACTGAGTCCTTCCTCTCATGCCCCCTCTATGTTCTTCCTCTTTACTTGTCTTCCTCTCTGTCCCACATTGACCATTTCACAGGCTAAGTGGTGTCCGCTGTAAACTGACCAGTCTTTCTTCTGGCCACACAGCCCTCAGTCTTTCTATGGGAAGGATGACTGATGGAGGGGAAGTGCAGAAGATAACATCACTAAATTGCTTTCAAAAAGTCCCCCATTTTTCTTGTTTTTCCAATCCGAAGCTTTCAGAGGGATATATTATAGACTTTATTATATTGTGTGTGATCGAAGTGACACTGCAACTGTTTTACAATTGAATTTTGCATAACACTTAATATTTTGTATCTGTTAAGTCAAAGTTGTACGGAACCCCTGGGGTGGGGCGGGGGGGACTACTGCATGAACCCGTATGGCACAATACAACTCAGACTGGCTTACCTGTACGTCAATCAAGTAAGTAAGGATGGATGACAGGCTAACTTAAAAAAAATTAAAATTAAAATTTTTTTTTTTCAATGACATGCGATCTACCCACACTACCTTTCGCGATTTTTTTGTCTGTAAGCTATAATGAGCACTGATTTATGTTGATATCTGAGGCTCTCTCCCAAAGAGTACAGACATGCCCTGTATTTTAAACAGGGCTTTACTCAAGGTTATGGAGCAGTCAGCCAGTCGGAAAATAGTTACTTCCGGTGGGGGATTCAAAATAATAATTCTCACCTTGACTCTATTTTCTTCTCTTTTGATAGACACAACAATGAGCAGTAAGCAAGTATGATTTAAGAATGAACAATCACTTTGTTACACACAAAGCAACACATACAATGGTTTTTGGATAAGATCAAATTACCGCTGTAAGTTCCATTTCAATAAATTGCATAATTGGTCAATGGCAAACAAAGTATTGTGAGGTCATTTCATTTCCATCTTTCCATCTTTATTTCGAACATATTAAAAAAATATATATATATGAAAAACAGAATACCGTATTATTAGAATACAGTATTTATCAATATTCATAATAATATTTATATTATTCAACACATTTTTTTATAATATGTATATATTCAACAAAAATATTCAAAATAATAATAACAATAAATAATATGTGTCCTAAAGGGAGCAGGAGGAAGGAAATGCTTATTAATTCCCACCCCTTATTTACTGCTGATCAATGCCAAGTGTAAAATGACAGTGTTGCTGAGGCACAGCCTACATTCCCATCATATGACAGACCTGTTACTTTGACAAAATGTCATGTTTTAGTGTGCCTTTACAGAACGTTTAAGAGATGGTTTTGCTGTAAAAAGATCTATGCAAGTAACGATAATTAATTAATTTGATCAGGCATATATATGTGTGGTGTATATAGAAAATGCAGCACTTTTAGTTAGTTTTTTAATGATTTAAATAGTAAAGGAGTGACAGGAGTTAACATTGCCTGCAGCTGAGATTGTCTGATTCACACAGTAAGTAAACTAATATGTATAGCTTTTCTTGATTTATCCCTCGTCAATAATTTAAGTTAATTACATTTGACACAGTGCTGTAAATGTGTTTGCTATCTGAGTAAAGTATTACAATTCGAGAAACATTAGCTAGGACCTGCTAGCCCCCTAGCTAGCATGACGTTCCTGCTACAAGCTAACCTAGCTAACGATATTTCAGGATCATAAATGCATCCAGTCATCATATAAATACACGTTTTATTCTACAAAGATAGAAGGATGTTCCAGGATATGGTATTGATATGCTGTCAAGTAACAATAGTCTTTTGTTTATATAAAATAACAAATGAATAGCAATGTTATAAAGCTAACGTTAGCACTGCTTAGAGAAAAAGAGCTAAATGCAAGCTTGTTCCATTAACAGTAAAACAGGAAAAAAAAGAAAAGGATATTTAATGGCTTTTACACTTTGTAAACAACATGTGCTTATTTGAAATATGTTATTGCAGCGTCTTTTTGCTTTTCCTTAGATGTTGGCATGTAACGCTCTATAATCCCTTATTGTGGCTAGCCTAACTAGTGTGAATTAATCAACCAGTGGTGGAAAAAGTATTCTGATTCTTTACTTGAGGTAAAGTACCAATACCAAGTACTGCATCGAGAATCGTATTTAAGTAAAAGTATTTAAGTACGATTAGGAAGATGGACTTAAAGTATTACGACTAAAAGTAAAAAACAACAACTTTAAAAACATTGAAATATTAAATATTTTAAAAATAATTTAAAACAGAAGCACTTCACTTTTAAGAAACTGGAACTGTGAAATATATTTGAACAACAAACTTCTTAGCAAGATTGCTGCCAATCTTTCATCTTTACCAAGTATTGGTAAAGTATCATATTTTAAAAGTGTTTCATAAGTATTGTGTGAATCTGAAAAAGTACATAGTAAATACATCTGTAAAACAAATGCAGTGGAATACAAAAAGTACAACATTGTTTTCCAAAATGTACTGTGTTGTATGGTAGTAAAATATTTAAATACTTGGAGATAACATAGAATAAGGTTGGAAATAAATAGTTATATGCAACTAGTTTTTAAAATGCTGTGCTGAAGTTCTAGTTGGGTTTAACTAATATGGCTGTTGTGAAGTTTTACTGCTTTATACAAAATAATAATTTGGTGTATGTGTTGGTCAAAAAGATTTTAAAAATAAAATAAGACCGGAGATACACGGATTCAGACCTCATCTGCGCTCTTATTTTGTAAGGTAACTTCCGGTAGCAGAATATGAAAAACGCTAGTTTTTTTGTTTCTGTTTACTAGTGATTTTATTTTTTGTTTTGAGAAGTAGAAAATGAAAATCATCCCGTTTTTTTAAGTTTAGTAAATCCCTTTTTTTTTTTTCCATGATAAAGAAAAACACCTTGTATTTCAATGTTGATTTTTCAATTTTAAAACGAAAATTAAATATCCACTCGTTTTTTGTTTTTGAATATCCATTTGTGAAAAGAAAATCCAATGACCAAAACATACACTGACCATATAAGGATAGAGAGAGATAGAGAGGAGGTGGGGGAAAGACTGTGGTTTTCAGTAAGAGGAAATGAGACAGAAAGCTGCTCACTCATCTCACATACAGCTCAGTGAACGCTGTCAGTGTATTACTACTAATATTACATGTCGTATATCTGCTACCTCTAAATAGACAGGAAGCAGGCTAACAGAAACTGCGGGTATCTGTCTCCTCAGGTGTGTTCAGCCTCTATGCCCATATCAGGAACCTGCGCACCTGTGAGCTGACGTCACACGCTGAAAGTACCTGCAGCAACTCGCCCAGCTGCACTCGTCAGTAACTTCCTTCAAGAGAGGAGACAAAGAAGACGCGACGCAAACCCGTCAAGGAATATATTTATTTTTCATTACATTGCGAGGAATACTGAAAGCGGAGTACAGGCAGATGGGGACCGCTCAGTTCGCGGTTTTGGGAATTTTAATCGCCGTTTTTCAGGTGAGATTTCCGTCTGTAACTTCATTTAAACTCTTCTACTGCTTCTGCTCATTTCTGTCGATAAATGTACTTGGTACATTTTCTTACCATAGGATACTGATAGGACACTATTCGTATGTGTTAAGAAAAGTTCGTGTCTTTGGAAATTGTAACGTTAAGTTATTTTGTTTTTTATTCCAGTAAATTATTTTGTATTTGTCACCACTTTGACTCAAAGGGGCCAGGTTGTTGGGGGGAGGTAATGGCAAAATTCAATTTTAAATTGGTGCTGATTCGACCATTTAACAATGCTGCGAAACATCTTCAGTAATTTTAAAGCAATATGTAGAGGAGTCTGTCAACCCATTGGGCACCAGCAGCACCAAATCGCCATTTTCGGAGTTGACTCTCTTCCTCCCTGGAGCATTGTGAGAACTGGATACAGCGTGGGAGGCGGGGCCTCTTTCATTCCTATGAGAGTTGCTCATTAGCGCATGAAGACAAAATTGCCCAACTTTTGAGATAGAAATGTCACGAAAGTATTCATATAATTCGTTCTTATTGTGCATCCATGGGTAAAGGTAAAACTCATGTAGAACTGAACATGTCCCATGAACGGGCCGGGCGGCGCGGTCCCGTGGGTTAGATCCGCGTTCATAATGCCGAGGAAAATAACTCTCAGAATAACGTTATTGGCACATTTTACAACTTGAGGACCGAATGTTTTTTAATAAGGGCTATACAAATGTTCATACTGGGTAGTTTATTTAGTTTAAATTATCCAACGATTTACAGACGTCTCTTTCCCGATGTTAGTCAAAGCGAAAAAGTCTTTCCGGGCCCAGCGACTGATACGGAAGTGTAGTAATGCCGTTTGGCCACAACGAATATTTTCCCCGGAGTTACTGCGACAACGTTGACTTGTCTGTGAATTAAAAATAAACCATAGTGTTGGTGATCTACAGTGTTGTCATTCTTCTTTGAACAGCAAGACCGCTAACACCCTATTTCAACAATCACACTCCCTGTCATTGACATCATTAATAGATAGTTTAGCTTCTCGCCATCATTTGCTGTGGCCCACTGATATTAACGATCGTAACTGAAAGGCTGCCTGACAAAAGTAAACATTCAGCCACGTGACTTGCAAACTCTTGCGAGAGTTGTACACAAGACGGATCCTTTCTCGCCATAACCCTGGAGTCGGTAGGTCTGCCGGCCTCGCCCTGTGCCGATGATGACGTTGTCTGCAGGTTGAATTCCAGCCCAACATGTCTCAATTGAATTATTTTCATACACACATTAGTTATTAGTCGTTTTTATATATGAATTGCTATGATGAAGTAATCATTTCAAGAACAAGTTTCTTTTACAATTTTGTGAATGATAGATTTAAAAGAATCACATTTTCTTAGAACAACCTTGTTAAGTCCTTCACAGCAATTCTGATGATTATTCATTTGTTACTTGAACCACCTACCAAATATGAAAATGTAAATTGGCTGATAGTGCTCTTTAAAATAAATAAATATATTTGTCTGACCTTTTTGATATGATTTTAATAAATGGTTGGACAAAATACACAATTGAAAGTCCTTACTCACCTGGAGATCTCAGTACTTTTAATGCAATTGGTTGTTTTTACATTGTCTTGTTATATCATAGACCATAGATCAACAAGAACACGGAGATTAATCCCTGATGGAAATATCTTTTATGTGCAGCCCAAAAAATAACCCCATGACAGTCATGGGGTTATTTTTTGGGCTGCACATAACAGAGAAACACTTCACAATGAGTCATGGCATGACTTGTTAGGACGCGTCACTGTGGCACTCTATAGTGACCTCAATTATTGTATTAACTGAACCCAGTTTTTGGTCAAATGGCATACCATAAAGTAGCTGACTAAGTGGAGAGGTTCTTTGTTTGGTTTCTGTTAAAAGGATTCAGCAAGTGTTTTGTTAAAGATGTCATTTTCATGCTGCTTTGTAACGGCGATCATCTGAGAATCCTGCCGGACTGTCTGAGAAAGTATCTGCTACTAAAATTCATTGGAGTTAAGCAGAGCTGCCGAGTCATGCTGTGGAAATGGGGCATACATGTTGTATGCTGTTTTTAATAACAAGGAGTGTCATTTTAAAGTTCCTTAACAAAGTCTGACTGAATAACAGTTCTTGTCAGCTACTGTTTTACACATATTCCCTACATCTGGATTTAGATTGAATTGAAGTCTGTTTCCTCTCTTAGGCCTCTGCCTTAGTGCCTGCCGAAGAGCCAACATGTGTACCTGGATTCAAGTCAAGCAGGTTCATTTTCAAAGTCACAAAGTGCCTGAAGCCACACACAAGACTGGGAAAAGGTAGGAACAATCTGTGAAGCTTTCACTCTTTGGTTAACACTTCAAGGAAATGTGGTTGTTTGTTTCCCATGTTCAATGGGAACATTTGAACTATAGCATTTGGACCTATAACTTAAAGCCATAGATAAAACTCCTGAGCTTTTCTAATGTGCTCGACTGACTCAGATTGCCGTCTACAGATTAGCTGCTCACATTGTTCTCACTCCCAAACTACCTCAGGTCTCAGCTTGCACCTAATGCTCTTAACTGCAGGGTACAACAATGTCCCCGAGCCTGTTCTGCAGGACGTGCTATTCAAATAGTGGCTTATGTCTTTGTCTGATTGTGAAATCTTTGCTTCTTTATAACAATGTTCTACAAAATGAACCAGGCTTCTGGTTTGCCCTGGGAGGTTTACGATTTGTTTAACCACAGTCAATTCTACTCCATTATAAAATATTAATGTAGAAGTAGATTTTTTTTTTACCAAAAGTCACAACTGAGAAAAACAGCAGTCAAAAGTTATCACCATCTTTACTTCTCTTAGTCACAGCCACTTAGAAAAAGGCCTGGCTATCCTGTGCAGGGTTGCACTAGAGAATATCCCAGCATGCATTGGGCTAGATGTTGGGGGGTGAGAGCACACGAGTGAGCTGCGCTTTAATTAAAGGTTGTCTTTTGGTTGATCCATGGCCCGAGTTGGGCTTTTCTTTGCTATCACAAGCTTCCTGTAGCAAATCTCGGGTAGAATCTCTTCTTAGTCTTGCTGCAGAAATCTGACCCTGTTATCTAATTAGTTTTCTCTTTTATTTTATCCTTTTGCTTTCCTGGCCATCAATAAGTTATAAATACACTCTTTTCTTTAATCCAGTGTCGAGAAAGTGCTTCTTTAGTTGACTTTTTTTTTGTTCCTAGAACATCCGCTTTTCTCCATTGCCAGCTCTTGCTGTGTTTCTCTGCATGTACTGCATTTGTAATGTATGACCATTTCTTCTGTTTAATTCTAGTGGCCTTCACTGACTGCACAGACCGCACCATATTTGTCTTCAAAAGTGATGACAGACATTTCACGGTACAGGGAGACGGCATACTGAAGGTCAGTACACATGTAAGGCTCAATTTCAAAATTTGATCGTCATTGAGATTACAATTTATAACCATTATTAATTTATATTGTGACAGAATATTTGTATTGAACATTCACATTTTAAATAGCACAGCACTGCTTTAACTTCCTTGTTGTGCTACAATCCTGCGTTTTGCAAAATACAGCAATATTCACAGTCTATTTTGTAGGCTACATTTAAAAGTTATTGCACCAATCTGGTGCATGTATGTCTTGGATGATGACTGTTGTCCTCCCTCCAGGTGAAAGAACTTGTACATATTCGTGGGAACCAGGATTTCTTCGTCCACACCTGGACCTCTCAAGGACACAAAATTAGTGTTCCTGTCAGAGTATTGCATCATAGCAATCACCATGGAGACCACAACCACCAGCACCATCATCACCACCATACTAAAGTGGACCCTGCTAATAAGACTCAGGTAGGATTAGTGACACTATTGCAAGGATGTTTGAGAATACATTTTTAGTCTTAATAAAACTATTTTCAAAACAATAATACTAAATATATGATATATAATATATATATATATATATATATAATATATATATATATATTATATATAATATATACATACATACATACATACATACATACATACATACATACATACACCAAAATAAAAGTGTCTGTTGCAATAGGACCTGTTCATAACAACACTGCCCCTCTGTGGCTGCGTATGAATAGCCAACACTCACTGCTTCCATTTAGTTATTGAGTATTTTCATAGGTATGTCCTTAAGCCATTTTAGATTGATACTAGGACTACTTATTTGTTTATTAGTGCCTATATCAAACTTCTTAGCACCTTATGTGTTTAATGAAGGCTATAATTAAATTTCTCTGCAAATGTTTCTGGTCCTGTGGGACTCTTTGCAATAACCATTGCTGTTTAAAGAGATGATGAGATAAGTATTAGTATAACAGTTTAAAAAAAAAAAAAGGCTTTGTGTATATCTTCGTCTTGTGTGTTAGGTTATTTTAGCCTTGATGAATAAAATAGTTTAAAGTCATTCTGTCAGAAATGACACAGTATATAATAGGATATAGTACGAAAGTAACATGATCAGATATTTCTTCATTGTCATTGTAACTTCTCTGTTTGAGCATTTTAGGCTAATGAGTCCAATGTGGAATGTCTGCTGCAAAATAACTGACTATTATGAGCATGTTCTTTCAGAGTGTCGCCGATCAGCCGGTGCCCATTCTGCATTTCCGCAAAGCTAGTTCAGGGCTGAGGAGGAGGAAAAGAGACTGGGTCATTCCTGTCATCAGTGTTTCTGAGAACGTCAGAGGACCCTTCCCACTGAGAGTCTCTCAGGTAAGAGGAACTAAAGCCCCTTCATTCTAATCTGTATTTTAAATATCCGTTTCTGTAAAGGAGGGCTCCTTCATGGTTTCTGCTGCTGTCATTCTGCTCAGATTCTTTTTTTCGATTTGATGTCAATTTAAATATAGCTTCAAATGTTCTTGTGTTCATCTCTCTCCACTGCTCTCAAAATAAAGCCAATGTTACATTAATTCAAACAAAACAATCACCTTGTTTTATTGTACAAAAAGTTGCTTTTCTAATGAAAAGTCCAATCGTCCTTTCAGGAAATGAAATGAAATGGTATGGTTGTTCTCAGGTGCTCTGTGGCTGATATGACCCCATCCCTGTGAAGTTGACTGAGGTGGCTGTATCTCAGAGATGTTAATGCAGTTTAATTAAAACTATTGTGACAATATTTTTGCATTATTGTAACTCATGTATTCAGCCCTAACTCGGCCTTGTTGCTTTTTTTTCAGATCCGATCCAATGAGGACAAGTTAAAGAAGATCTTCTACAGCATCACTGGTCCAGGAGCTGATGAGGATCCTGTTGGCCTGTTCACCATGGACAGAGACTCTGGCATTCTGTACCTCACACAACCACTGGATAGAGAGCAGATAGCTGTATACAAGGTGAGCACATCTTGGTTTTATACACACACTCTTTGTTTCAGGATCAGAGAGAGACATCTGGATGTGCTTAAGTTCCCTTCAGAATGTATTAGTTTAGAATCTGAATAAACAAAACAAGTGTAATACTACTACATCTCAGTAAAGTTGAATTTTGTAAAAATGTAATTAATTGAAATTAAAAGGTGAAACTGAAGTGAATTATTTCCAGTGTTTATTTGTTTTAAACTTTGTGATTAAGCTAATGAAAACCCCAAAATCTGTATCTCAGAACATTTGAATATTAGATAAGACTGATACAAAAACTGATTGTTAATACAGAAATGTCGGCCTTCTGAAAAGTATGTTCATGTGTATGAACTCAGTACTTGTTTGTGCCTCTTTAGCATGAATTGCTGCATCAATGCGACGTGGCATGGAGGCTATCAGCCAGCTGCACTGCTGAGGTGTGATGGAAGCACAGGGTGATCCGATAGCAGCCTTCAGCTCGTTTGCATTGTTGGGTCTCATCTTCCTCTTGACAATACCCCATAACGGTTCAGGTCAGTTTGCTGACCAATAAAGCGCAGTGATTCCATGGTCATTAAACCAGGTATTGGTACTTTTGGCAGTGTGGGCAGGTGCCAAGTCCTGCTGGAAAAGGAAATCAGCATCTCCAGTCTTTTCAGAAGAGGGAAGCATGAAGGGCTTTATGGTGTATTGTCAAGAGGTAGATGAGAGACACGGGACCCCACAGCGCAGACGAGCTGAAGGCCGCTATCAAAGCAACCTGTGCTTCCATCACACCTCAGGAGAGCCACAGGCTGACTGCCTCCATGACACGCCGCATTGATGCAGTCATTTATGCAAAAGGAGGGCCAACCAAGTACTGAGTGCAAACATATGAACATACTTTTCAGAAGGCTGACATTTCTGTATTAAAAATCTCTTTTTGTTTTGGTCTTATGTAGTAATCACATTTTCATTAGCTGTAAGCTTTAATCATCAAGATTAAAATAAACACTTGAAATAATTCACCTTGTGTGTAATACATCTATATAATACATGAGTTTCACGTTTTGTAAATTGAATTACTGAAATGAATGAGCTTCTCCACGATATTC